>NW_027362253.1:0-102173 GCF_039654945.1 Dendrobates tinctorius
TATATACTATATACACATACACTACTGATGTATGATCATCACTGTATAATACTATATACACACACACTACTGATGTATGATCATCACTGTATATACTATATACACATACACTACTGATGTATGATCATCACTGTATATACTATATACACACACACTACTGATGTATGATCATCACTGTATATACTATATACACACATACTGATGTATGATCATCACTGTATATACTATATACACACACTACTGATGTATGATCATCACTGTATATCACTATATACACACACACTACTGATGTATGATCATCACTGTATATACTATATACACACACTACTGATGTATGATCATCACTGTATACTACTATATACACACACTACTGATGTATGATCATCACTGTATATACTATATACACACACTACTGATGTATGATCATCACTGTATACACTATATACACACACACTACTGATGTATGATCATCACTGTATATACTATATACACACACTACTGATGTATGATCATCACTGTATACTACTATATACACACACTACTGATGTATGATCATCACTGTATACACTATATACACACACTACTGATGTATTGATCATCACTGTATATACTATATACACACACTACTGATGTATGATCATCACTGTATACACTATATACACACACACTACTGATGTATGATCATCACTGTATATACTATATACACACACTACTGATGTATGATTCATCACTGTATATACTATATACACACACTACTGATGTATGATCATCACTGTATACACTATATACACACACACTACTGATGTATGATCATCACTGTATATACTATATACACACACTACTGATGTATGATCATCACTGTATACACTATATACACACACACTACTGATGTATGATCATCACTGTATATACTATATACACACACTACTGATGTATGATCATCACTGTATACACTATATACACACACACTACTGATGTATGATCATCACTGTATATACTATATACACACACTACTGATGTATGATCATCACTGTATACACTATATACACACACACTACTGATGTATGATCATCACTGTATATACTATATACACACACTACTGATGTATGATCATCACTGTATACACTATATACACACACACTACTGATGTATGATCACCACTGTATATACTATATACACACACTACTGATGTATGATCATCACTGTATATACTATATACACACACTACTGATGTATGATCATCACTGTATACACTATATACACACACACTACTGATGTATGATCATCATTGTATATACTATATACACACTACTGATGTATGATCATCACTGTATATACTATATACACACTACTGATGTATGATCATCACTGTATATACTATACACACACTACTGATGTATGATCATCACTGTATATACTATATACACACTACTGATGTATGATCATCACTGTATACACTATATACACACACACTACTGATGTATGATCATCACTGTATATACTATATACACACTATTGATGTATGATCATCACTGTATATACTATATACACACACTACTGATGTATGATCATCACTGTATATACTATATACACACTACTGATGTATGATCATCACTGTATATACTATATACACACACTACTGATGTATGATCATCACTGTATACACTATATACACACACACTACTGATGTATGATCATCACTGTATATACTATATACACACACTACTGATGTATGATCATCACTGTATACACTATATACACACACACTACTGATGTATGATCATCACTGTATATACTATATACACACTACTGATATATGATCATCACTGTATATACTATATACACATACTACTGATGTATGATCATCACTGTATATACTATATACACACACACTACTGATGTATGATCATCACTGTATACACTATATACACACACACTACTGATGTATGATCATCACTGTATATACTATATACACACTACTGATGTATGATCATCACTGTATATACTATATACACATACTACTGATGTATGATCATCACTGTATACACTATATACACACACACTACTGATGTATGATCATCACTGTATATACTATATACACACACTACTGATGTATGATCATCACTGTATACACTATATACACACACACTACTGATGTATGATCATCACTGTATATACTATATACACACACTACTGATGTATGATCATCACTGTATATACTATATACACACTACTGATGTATGATCATCACTGTATATACTATATACACACACTACTGATGTATGATCATCACTGTATATACTATATACACACACTACTGATGTATGATCATCACTGTATACACTATATACACATACAATACTGATGTATGATCAGCACTGTATATACTATATACACACACTACTGATGTATGATCATCACTGTATACACTATATACACACACACTACTGATGTATGATCATCGCTGTATATACTATATACACACACTACTGATGTATGATCATCACTGTATATACTATATACACACACTACTGATAGTATGATCATCACTGTATATACTATATACACACACTACTGATGTATGATCATCACTGTATATACTATATACACACACTACTGATGTATGATCATCACTGTATATACTATATACACACACTACTGATGTATGATCATCACTGTATATACTATATACACACTACTGATGTATGATCATCACTGTATATACTACATACACACACTACTGATGTATGATCATCACTGTATATACTATATACACACTACTGATGTATGATCATCACTGTATATACTATATACACACACTACTGATGTATGATCATCACTGTATATACTATATACACACACTACTGATGTATGATCATCACTGTATATACTATATACACACACTACTGATGTATGATCATCACTGTATACACTATATACACATACACTACTGATGTATGATCATCACTGTATATACTACATACACACACTACTGATGTATGATCATCACTGTATATACTATATACACACACTACTGATGTATGATCATCACTGTATATACTATATACACACACTACTGATGTATGATCATCGCTGTATATACTATATACACACACTACTGATGTATGATCATCACTGTATATACTATATACACACACTACTGATGTATGATCATCACTGTATATACTATATACACACACTACTGATATATGATCATCACTGTATATACTATATACACACACTACTGATGTATGATCATCACTGTATATACTATATACACACTACTGATGTATGATCATCACTGTATATACTATATACACACACTACTGATGTATGATCATCACTGTATATACTATATACACACTACTGATGTATGATCATCACTGTATATACTATATACACACACTACTGATGTATGATCATCACTGTATACACTATATACACACACACTACTGATATATGATCATCACTGTATATACTATATACACACTACTGATGTATGATCATCACTGTATATACTATATACACACACTACTGATGTATGATCATCACTGTATATACTATATACACACACACTACTGATGTATGATCATCACTGTATATACTATATACACACACACTACTGATGTATGATCATCACTGTATATACTATATACACACTACTGATGTATGATCATCACTGTATATACTATACACACACTACTGATGTATGATCATCACTGTATATACTATATACACACACACTACTGATGTATGATCATCACTGTATACACTATATACACACTACTGATGTATGATCATCACTGTATACACTATATACACACACTACTGATGTATGATCATCACTGTATATACTATATACACACTACTGATGTATGATCATCACTGTATATACTATATACACACTACTGATGTATGATCATCACTGTATATACTATATACACACACTACTGATGTATGATCATCACTGTATATACTATATACACACTACTGATGTATGATCATCACTGTATATACTATATACACACTACTGATGTATGATCATCACTGTATATACTATATACACACACACTACTGATGTATGATCATCACTGTATACACTATATACACACTACTGATGTATGATCATCACTGTATACACTATATACACACACTACTGATGTATGATCATCACTGTATATACTATATACACACTACTGATGTATGATCATCACTGTATATACTATATACACACTACTGATGTATGATCATCACTGTATATACTATATACACACACTACTGATGTATGATCATCACTGTATATACTATACACACACTACTGATGTATGATCATCACTGTATATACTATATACACACTACTGATGTATGATCATCACTGTATATACTATATACACACACTACTGATGTATGATCACCACTGTATATACTATATACACACACTACTGATGTATGATCATCACTGTATATACTATATACACACACTACTGATGTATGATCATCACTGTATATACTATATACACACTACTGATGTATGATCATCACTGTATATACTATATACACACACTACTGATGTATGATCACCACTGTATATACTATATACACACTACTGATATATGATCATCACTGTATATACTATATACACACTACTGATGTATGATCATCACTGTATATACTATATACACACTACTGATGTATGATCATCACTGTATATACTATATACACACACTACTGATATATGATCATCACTGTATATACTATATACACACACTACTGATGTATGATCATCACTGCATACACTATATACACACTACTGATATATGATCATCACTGTATATACTATATACACACACTACTGATATATGATCATCACTGTATATACTATATACACACTACTGATGTATGATCATCACTGTATATACTATATACACACACTACTGATATATGATCATCACTGTATATACTATATACACACTACTGATGTATGATCATCACTGCATACACTATATACACACTACTGATATATGATCATCACTGTATATACTATATACACACTACTGATGTATGATCATCACTGTATATACTATATACACACACTACTGATGTATGATCATCACTGTATATACTATATACACACTACTGATGTATGATCATCACTGCATACACTATATACACACTACTGATGTATGATCATCACTGTATATACTATATACACACTACTGATATATGATCATCACTGTATATACTATATACACACACTACTGATATATGATCATCACTGTATATACTATATACACACACTACTGATGTATGATCATCACTGCATACACTTTATACACACTACTGATGTATGATCATCACTGTATATACTATATACACACTACTGATATATGATCATCACTGTATATACTATATACACACACTACTGATATATGATCATCACTGTATATACTATATACACACACTACTGATATATGATCATCACTGTATATACTATATACACACACTACTGATGTATGATCATCACTGTATATACTATATACACATACTACTGATGTATGATCATCACTGTATATACTATATACACATACTACTGATGTATGATCATCGCTGTATATACTATATACACACTACTGATGTATGATCATCACTGTATATACTATATACACACACTACTGATGTATGATCATCACTGCATACACTATATACACACTACTGATGTATGATCATCACTGTATATACTATATACACACACTACTGATGTATGATCATCACTGTATACACTATATACACACTACTGATATATGATCATCACTGTATATACTATATACACACTACTGATATATGATCATCACTGTATATACTATATACACATACTACTGATGTATGATCATCACTGTATATACTATATACACACTACTGATATATGATCATCACTGTATATACTATATACACACACTACTGATGTATGATCATCACTGTATACACTATATACACACTACTGATATATGATCATCACTGTATATACTATATACACACACTACTGATATATGATCATCACTGTATATACTATATACACATACTACTGATGTATGATCATCACTGTATATACTATATACACACTACTGATATATGATCATCACTGTATATACTATATACACACACTACTGATGTATGATCATCACTGCATACACTATATACACACTACTGATATATGATCATCACTGTATATACTATATACACATACTACTGATGTATGATCATCACTGCATACACTATATACACACTACTGATGTATGATCATCACTGTATATACTATATACACACACTACTGATGTATGATCATCACTGTATACACTATATACACACTACTGATATATGATCATCACTGTATATACTATATACACACACTACTGATATATGATCATCACTGTATATACTATATACACATACTACTGATGTATGATCATCACTGTATATACTATATACACACTACTGATATATGATCATCACTGTATATACTATATACACACACTACTGATGTATGATCATCACTGTATATACTATATACACATACTACTGATGTATGATCATCACTGTATATACTATATACACACTACTGATGTATGATCATCACTGTATATACTATATACACACTACTGATGTATGATCATCACTGTATATACTATATACACACTACTGATGTATGATCATCACTGTATATACTATATACACACACTACTGATGTATGATCATCACTGTATATACTATATACACACTACTGATGTATGATCATCACTGTATATACTTTATACACACACTACTGATGTATGATCATCACTGTATATACTATATACACACACACTACTGATGTATGATCATCACTGTATATACTATATACACACACTACTGATGTATGATCATCACTGTATATACTATATACACACACTTCTGATGTATGATCATCACTGTATATACTATATACACACACTACTGATGTATGATCATCACTGTATACACTATATACACACACACTACTGATGTATGATCATCACTGTATATACTATATACACACACTACTGATGTATGATCATCACTGTATATACTATATACACACTACTGATGTATGATCATCACTGTATATACTATATACACACACTACTGATGTATGATCATCACTGTATACACTATATACACACACTACTGATGTATGATCAGCACTGTATATACTATATACACATACTACTGATGTATGATCATCACTGTATATACTATATACACACAGTACTGATGTATGATCATCACTGTATATACTATATACACACACTACTGATGTATGATCATCACTGTATATACTATATACACACAGTACTGATGTATGATCATCGCTGTATATACTATATACACACACTACTGATGTATGATCATCACTGTATATACTATATACACACACTACTGATGTATGATCATCACTGTATACACTATATACACATACACTACTGATGTATGATCATCACTGTATATACTATATACACACACTACTGATGTATGATCATCACTGTATATACTATATACACACACTACTGATGTATGATCATCACTGTATATACTATATACACACTACTGATGTATGATCATCGCTGTATATACTATATACACACACTACTGATGTATGATCATCACTGTATATACTATATACACACTACTGATGTATGATCATCACTGTATATACTATATACACACACACTACTGATGTATGATCATCACTGTATATACTATACACACACTACTGATGTATGATCATCACTGTATACACTATATACATACTACTGATGTATGATCACCACTGTATATACTATATACACACTACTGATGTATGATCATCACTGTATATACTATATACACACACTACTGATGTATGATCATCACTGTATACACTATATACACACTACTGATGTATGATCATCGCTGTATATACTATATACACACACTACTGATGTATGATCATCACTGTATACACTATATACACATACACTACTGATGTATGATCATCACTGTATATACTATATACACACACTACTGATGTATGATCATCACTGTATATACTATATACACACACTACTGATGTATGATCATCACTGTATATACTATATACACACTACTGATGTATGATCATCGCTGTATATACTATATACACACACTACTGATGTATGATCATCACTGTATATACTATATACACACTACTGATGTATGATCATCACTGTATATACTATATACACACACACTACTGATGTATGATCATCACTGTATATACTATACACACACTACTGATGTATGATCATCACTGTATACACTATATACATACTACTGATGTATGATCACCACTGTATATACTATATACACACTACTGATGTATGATCATCACTGTATATACTATATACACACACTACTGATGTATGATCATCACTGTATACACTATATACACACTACTGATGTATGATCATCACTGTATATACTATATACACACTACTGATGTATGATCATCACTGTATATACTATATACACACAGTACTGATGTATGATCATCGCTGTATATACTATATACACACACTACTGATGTATGATCATCACTGTATATACTATATACACACACTACTGATGTATGATCATCACTGTATATACTATATACACACACTACTGATGTATGATCATCACTGTATATACTATATACACACACTACTGATGTATGATCATCACTGTATACACTATATACACATACACTACTGATGTATGATCATCACTGTATATACTATATACACACACTACTGATGTATGATCATCGCTGTATATACTATATACACACACTACTGATGTATGATCATCACTGTATATACTATATACACACTACTGATGTATGATCATCACTGTATATACTATATACACACACACTACTGATGTATGATCATCACTGTATATACTATACACACACTACTGATGTATGATCATCACTGTATACACTATATACACACTACTGATGTATGATCACCACTGTATATACTATACACACACTACTGATGTATGATCACCACTGTATATACTATACACACACTACTGATGTATGATCATCACTGTATATACTATATACACACACTACTGATGTATGATCACCACTGTATATACTATACACACACACTACTGATGTATGATCATCACTGTATATACTATATACACACACTACTGATGTATGATCACCACTGTATATACTATACACACACTACTGATGTATGATCACCACTGTATATACTATACACACACTACTGATGTATGATCACCACTGTATATACTATATACACAATACTGATGTATGATCATCACTGTATATACTATATACACACACTACTGATGTATGATCATCACTGTATATACTATATACACACTACTGATGTATGATCATCACTGTATATACTATATACACACACTACTGATGTATGATCATCACTGTATATACTATATACACACTACTGATGTATGATCACCACTGTATATACTATACACACACTACTGATGTATGATCATCACTGTATATACTATATACACACACTACTGATGTATGATCATCACTGTATATACTATATACACACTACTGATGTATGATCATCACTGTATATACTATATACACACACTACTGATGTATGATCATCACTGTATATACTATATACACACACACTACTGATGTATGATCATCACTGTATATACTATATACACACACTACTGATGTATGATCATCACTGTATATACTATATACACACTACTGATGTATGATCATCACTGTATATACTATATACACACACTACTGATGTATGATCATCACTGTATATACTATATACACACACACTACTGATGTATGATCATCACTGTATATACTATATACACACACTACTGATGTATGATCATCACTGTATATACTATATACACACTACTGATGTATGATCATCACTGTATATACTATATACACACACACTACTGATGTATGATCATCACTGTATATACTATACACACACTACTGATGTATGATCATCACTGTATACACTATATACATACTACTGATGTATGATCACCACTGTATATACTATATACACACTACTGATGTATGATCATCACTGTATATACTATATACACACACTACTGATGTATGATCATCACTGTATACACTATATACACACTACTGATGTATGATCATCACTGTATATACTATATACACACTACTGATGTATGATCATCACTGTATATACTATATACACACAGTACTGATGTATGATCATCGCTGTATATACTATATACACACACTACTGATGTATGATCATCACTGTATATACTATATACACACACTACTGATGTATGATCATCACTGTATATACTATATACACACACTACTGATGTATGATCATCACTGTATATACTATATACACACACTACTGATGTATGATCATCACTGTATACACTATATACACATACACTACTGATGTATGATCATCACTGTATATACTATATACACACACTACTGATGTATGATCATCGCTGTATATACTATATACACACACTACTGATGTATGATCATCACTGTATATACTATATACACACTACTGATGTATGATCATCACTGTATATACTATATACACACACACTACTGATGTATGATCATCACTGTATATACTATACACACACTACTGATGTATGATCATCACTGTATACACTATATACACACTACTGATGTATGATCACCACTGTATATACTATACACACACTACTGATGTATGATCACCACTGTATATACTATACACACACTACTGATGTATGATCATCACTGTATATACTATATACACACACTACTGATGTATGATCACCACTGTATATACTATACACACACACTACTGATGTATGATCATCACTGTATATACTATATACACACACTACTGATGTATGATCACCACTGTATATACTATACACACACTACTGATGTATGATCACCACTGTATATACTATACACACACTACTGATGTATGATCACCACTGTATATACTATATACACAATACTGATGTATGATCATCACTGTATATACTATATACACACACTACTGATGTATGATCATCACTGTATATACTATATACACACTACTGATGTATGATCATCACTGTATATACTATATACACACACTACTGATGTATGATCATCACTGTATATACTATATACACACTACTGATGTATGATCACCACTGTATATACTATACACACACTACTGATGTATGATCATCACTGTATATACTATATACACACACTACTGATGTATGATCATCACTGTATATACTATATACACACTACTGATGTATGATCATCACTGTATATACTATATACACACACTACTGATGTATGATCATCACTGTATATACTATATACACACTACTGATGTATGATCATCACTGTATATACTATATACACACTACTGATGTATGATCATCACTGTATATACTATATACACACACTACTGATGTATGATCATCACTGTATATACTATATACACACTACTGATGTATGATCATCACTGTATATACTATATACACACACTACTGATGTATGATCATCACTGTATATACTATATACACACTACTGATGTATGATCATCACTGTATATACTATATACACACACTACTGATGTATGATCACCACTGTATATACTATATACACACACTACTGATGTATGATCATCGCTGTATATACTATACACACACTACTGATGTATGATCATCACTGTATATACTATATACACACTACTGATGTATGATCATCACTGTATATACTATATACACACTACTGATGTATGATCATCACTGTATATACTATATACACACACTACTGATGTATGATCATCACTGTATATACTATATACACACTACTGATGTATGATCATCACTGTATATACTATATACACACACTACTGATGTATGATCATCACTGTATATACTATATACACACTACTGATGTATGATCATCACTGTATATACTATATACACACACTACTGATGTATGATCACCACTGTATATACTATACACACACACTACTGATGTATGATCACCACTGTATATACTATATACACATACACTACTGATGTATGATCATCACTGTATATACTATATACACACTACTGATGTATGATCATCACTGTATATACTATATACACACACTACTGATGTATGATCATCACTGTATATACTATATACACACACTACTGATGTATGATCATCGCTGTATATACTATACACACACTACTGATGTATGATCATCACTGTATATACTATATACACACTACTGATGTATGATCATCACTGTATATACTATATACACACACACTACTGATGTATGATCATCACTGTATATACTATATACACACTACTGATGTATGATCATCACTGTATATACTATATACACACAC
This sequence comes from Dendrobates tinctorius, assembly GCF_039654945.1. Lineage (NCBI taxonomy): Eukaryota > Metazoa > Chordata > Amphibia > Anura > Dendrobatidae > Dendrobates > Dendrobates tinctorius. The sequence continues at coordinate 12,487 of NW_027362253.1, forward strand.
TACTGATGTATGATCATCACTGTATATACTATATACACACTACTGATGTATGATCATCGCTGTATATACTATATACACACACTACTGATGTATGATCATCACTGTATACACTATATACACACTACTGATGTATGATCATCACTGTATATACTATATACACACACTACTGATGTATGATCATCACTGTATATACTATATACACACTACTGATGTATGATCATCACTGTATATACTATATACACACTACTGATGTATGATCATCACTGTATATACTATATACACACTACTGATGTATGATCATCACTGTATATACTATATACACACTACTGATGTATGATCAGCACTGTACATACCACAGTCCGGGATGGCGGCTCTGAAGTTGATGATGATACCATAGTGGCGGCACTTGTGGGCGTAGTGCGCCAGGGCCGCACAGAGGCACGCTCCTCCACACTTACATGTGTCTCTCCTGCATTGCTCATAGTATGACACAGGACTCAGGTACGGATGACATGGAGCGAACAGCTCCCGGCTGACAGCACTGCAGCTTTCTGCAGCATAGGAGGCTGTGGGGAGTCAGGCGGACACGAGAGATGGGGTTATTGTAGAAGTGAGGAGCTCTCATCTACATAGCCAATGATAACATCCACATACCTGCCTGAAGGTGAACATCACAAGGGTCCAGAGGGGAGGGCAGGTGCTCATTCCCACAGGTGGAAGACATTTTCCATGCATTTCCAAACAGCTGTGGGGTACTTTCTGGAACTCCAGCTGGAGAGCTTAATGGAAGGGAAGACATGATCAACTCAGTGACATCTAAACGCTGACGGAGCTGGCGCAATATACGATCATCATATACAATAAATATACAATACACACCATATACACACACACAATGCGCACCATATACATACAAAACACTATATATATATACATATACTGCTCAAAAAAATAAAGAAATTATTGGCAATTATCAAGACACCCTCAATAAAGGAGTGGTTCTGCAGGTGGGGACCACAGACCACATCTCAGTACCAATGCTTTCTAGCTGATGTTTTGAATGTTGGTGGTGATTTCACACTTGTGGTAGCATGAGACGGACTCTACAACCCACACAAGTGGCTCAGGTAGTGCAGCTCACCCAGGATGGCACATCAATGCGAGCTGTGGCAAGAAGGTATGCTGTGTCTGTCAGCGTAGTGTCCAGAGGCTGGAGGCGCTACCAGGAGACAGGCCAGTACACCAGGAGACGTGGAGGGGGCCGTAGGAGGGCAACAACCCAGCAGCAGGACCGTACCTCAGCCTTTGTGCAAAGAGGAACAGGAGAAGCACTGCCAGAGCAAAATGACCTCGAGCAGGCCACAAATGTGCATGTGTCTACACAAACGGTTAGAAGCCAACTCCATGAGGATGGTCTGAGTTCCCGACATCCACAGATGAGGGTTGTAAGTGTGAATATGAGTGTGAGTCTGATTGTGAGAGTGAGAGTGCGAGTGAGTGTGTGAGTGCGAGTGTGAATGTGAGGGTGAATGTGAGGGTAAATGTGAGAGTGAGTGGGTTGCGATGGTGTTCCGCTGGTGGTACTGTGCAATAGGCTGGTACCAGCAGCAGTTTCCATATTGAGACACCTATCACTTGGGTGTCGCAATATGGCAGTCGGTGAACTTCCTCCGCTTGGAATTCTGGGATACGGTGACATCTATACAGAACAGGAAATGAAAACATTACAAGACAATTATATAAGCAGAAGATTATAATGATTATCCTCCATCCCATAGTCCCATGCCCATATACCCATCATACATATCCGCCATCCCATAGTCCCGTGCTCATATACCCATCATACATATCCGCCATCCCATAGTCCCGTGCCCATATACCCATCATACATATCCTCCATCCCATAGTCCCATGCCCATATACCCATCATACATATCCTCCATCCCATAGTCCCATGCTCATATACCCATCATACATATCCGCCATCCCTTAGTCCCGTGCCCATATACCCATCATACATATCCTCCATCCCATAGTCCCGTGCCCATATACCCATCATACATATCCGCCATTCCATAGTCCCGTGCTCATATACCCATCATACAAATCCTCCATCCCATAGTCCAGTGCCCATATACCCATCATACATATCCGCCATCCCTTAGTCTCGTGCCCATATACCCATCACACAACCTCCATCCCATAGTCCAGTGCCCATATACCCATCATACATATCCTCCATCCCATAGTCCCGTGCCCATATACCCATCATACATATCCTCCATCCCATAGTCCCATGCCCATATACCCATCATACATATCCTCCATCCCATAGTCCAGTGCCCATATACCCATCATACATATCTTCCATCCAATAGTCCAGTGCCCATATACCCATCATACATATCCTCCATCCCATAGTCCAGTGCCCATATACCCATCATACATATCCTCCATCCCATAGTCCCATGCCCATATACCCATCATACATATCCTCCATCCCATAGTCCAGTGCCCATATACCCATCATACATATCCTCCATCCCATAGTCCCATGCCCATATACCCATCATACATATCCTCCATCCCATAGTCCAGTGCCCATATACCCATCATACATATCCTCCATCCCATAGTCCCATGCCCATATACCCATCATACGTATCCTCCATCCCACAGTTCCGTGCCCATATACCCATTATGACATCATCTTCGCCATGGCAACTTATTACGACATCGTCACCATGTCAACCGTTATGACATAACAGTCGCCATTGCAACCCATTATTACATCAGCATCGCCATGTCAGCCTTTATGACATCGTAATGCAGGGCGGGGCTTGATACACACACACTCATATATAGACTCATAGAATGGTAGAGTTGGAAGGGACCTCCTGGGCCATCTGGTCCAACCCCCTGCTCAAAGCAGGATTCGCTAAATCATTCCAGTCAGATGTCTGTCCAGCCTCTGTTTGATGCTTCCGTTGAAGGAGAACTCACCACCTCCCGTGGCAGCCTGTTCCACTCATTGATCACTCTAACTGTCAAAAAGTTTTTTCTAATATCTAATCTGTGTCTCCTCCCATTCAGTTTCATCCCATTGCTTCTAGTCTTTCCTTGTGCAAATGAGAATAAAGTTGATCCTTCTACAATGTGACAGCCCTTGAGATATTTGTAGACAGCTATTAAGTCTCCTCTCAGTCTTCTCTTTTGCAAACTAAACATTCCCAAATCCTGCAACCTTTCCTCATAAGACAGGGTTTGCAGACCGGTCACCATTCTGGTCGCTCTTTTCTGAACTCGCTCCAGTTTGTTGATGTCTTTTTTAAAATGTGGTGACCAAAACTGGACACAATATTCCAGATGAGGTCTGACTAAAGAGGAGTAGAGGGAAATAATGACTTCACGTGATCTAGACTGTATGCTTCTGTTAATACATCCTAGAATTGCATTTGCCTTTTTTGCTGCTGCATCACACTGTTGACTCATATTCAGTCTGTGATCTATTAGTATACCCAAGTCTTTTTCACATGTGCTGTCACTTAGCCCTATTCCCCCCATTCTGTATATGCTTTTTTCATTTTTATTGCCCAGATGTAGTACTTTGCATTTCTCCCTGTTAAAAACCATTCTGTTAGTTGCTGCCCACTTCTCCAGTTTATTTAAATCTTTTTGAATCCTCTCTATCTCTTCTCTAGTATTAGCTATCCCTCCTAGCTTTGTGTCATCAGCAAATTTAATCAGTTTACCCTCAATTCCTTCATCTAAATCGTTGATAAAGATGTTGAACAATACAGGGCCCAGGACAGAGCCCTGTGGTTCCCCACTTGAGACATTCTTCCAACTGGATGTGCAGCCATTTACGACCACTCTTTGGGTCCGATCACTAAGCCAGTTATGAATCCACCTAACAGTTGCCTTGTCCATTCCATACTTAGTCATTTTTTCCATAAGGATTGTATGAGATACTTTGTCAAATGCTTTGCTGAAGTCAAGATATACTATATCTACAGCATTTCCTTGATCCACCCAATCAGTGATTCCATCATAGAAGGAAATTAAGTTAGCCTGACATGACTTATTAGTTACAAACCCATACTGACTCTGTTTAATCACTTCATTCTTATCCAGGTACTGACATACATGTTGTTTAATAATTTGTTCAAAGATCTTTCCTGGTATAGAAGTCAGACTCACCGACCTATAGTTGCCTGGGTCCACCTTCTTCCCCTTTTTGAAGATAGGAACAACATTTGCTCTTCTCCAGTCTTCTGGGACTTCTCCTGTTCTCCAAGAATTTTCAAAGATTATGAAGAGTGGTTAAAAAATTTCTTCTGCTATCTCCTTCAGTACTCTGGGGTGTAATTCATCTGGACCTGGAGACTTGAATTCATTTAGGTTAGCTAAGTGTTTCCTCACTATCTTTCTGTTTATAGATATCCTGGATTCTTCTATTCCCTTAATAGGACAGTGAAGAACAGTTGATGTTACATTTCCTTTCTGAGAGAAAACAGATGCAAAATAGGAATTTAAAAGTTCGGCCTTCTCAACATCCTGTCTTACCATTTCATCATTTTCATCCTGTAAAAATCCTATAGCATCTTTGACTTTTCTTTTACTTTTGACATATCCCCAAAATCCTTTATTATTGCTTTTGACATCTCTTGCAAGCCCCAATTCATTGTCAGCTTTAGATAATCTGATTTGTGCCCTGCAGGTTCTGCAGACAGCATTATATTCTTCTTTAGATATGCCTCCCTCTTTCCATTTTATAAACATTTTTTTCTTCCTTTTTAGCATGTGCTTAAGTTCTGTGTTCATCCATCCTGGTTTCCTTAAATGCTTCCTATTCTTCCCTCTTTTCGGAATTGTTAACAACTGTGCTTTGAGAATTTCATTTTTCAAGATTTCCCATCCTTCCTGGACATTTTTGTCTTTAAGGATATCCAGCCATTGGATCCCTCCAATTCTCTTTCTGAATCCCTTAAAATCTGCCTTTCTGAAATCTAACCTTGACGTCTGAGTCTTCACAGGTCTTCCTCCTCTAGTTATCCAAAATTCTAAAATAGTATGGTCGCTACCTCCTAGGGTCCCAGCTACTTTTACCTCCTCAACCATTTCCTCCCTGTTTATAAGGATTAGATCCAAGGTAGCAGTTCCCCTTGTTTTCTCCCCTACCTTTTGGAAGATAAAGTTGTCAGGAAGAGAGGATAAGAATTTCCTTGACCTGTTAGTTTTGCCTGAGAGAGTTTCCCAACAAATGTCTGGATAGTTGAAATCTCCCATGACAACTATGTCATATTTTTTGGAGAACTTGGCCATTTGATGCATAAAGAGTTCATCCATATCTTCAGCTTGCACAGGCGGCCTGCAGTAAATGCCTACAATGGTGTCCATTCCATTGTTCTGTCCTTGTATTCGTACCCAATCAGTTTCCACAGAACTCCCAGTCTCTGAAGCTTCAATCTCTGTGCAGATATACGCGTTTCTAACATACAATGCGACACCTCCTCCTCGTTTATCAAGTCTGTTTCTTGCAAATAAGTTGTATCCTTCTAGTCTTGTATTCCAATCATGTGTATTGTCCCACCAAGTTTCAGTGATTCCAATGACATCATATTTCTTTTCCTGTGTTAGTAGTTCCAATTCTCCTTGTTTGTTGCCCATGCTTTGTGCATTGGTATAGAAACATTTTAGTTTGTGATTGTTTTTTTCTTTCTCCAATATTTTTATTAATTAGATTCTTTCGTCTTTGTTCTTCCTTTCCACTTCTAGTTCTCAATAGCATTTGTCAGGTGTATGGCTTTTTCTGGTCTTTTGCTTCCCTTCCCATGTTGTTCTAGTTTAAAGCTCTCCTTACAAGTGTAGCAAGGCTACTTCCAAATACATGTTTTCCAGTCTTCGTAAGGTGCACCCCATCTCTAGCAAGTAGTCCATCGTATAAGTAGTTCACTCCGTGATCCATAAATCCAAATCGTTGCTGATGGCACCATTGACATAGCCAGTTGTTCACCTGCAAAATCTTATTCCACCTCCTTGTTCCATGGCCATCCACTGGGAGGATGGAAGAGAAGACCACCTGCGCTCCCAGTTCTAGTCTTTCCTTGTGCAAATGAGAATGAAGATGATACTTCTATAATGTGAAAGCCCTTCAGATATTTGTAGACAGCTATTAAAGGGAATCTGTCGCCCTATTTTTCGCCTATCAGCTGCCGGCACCGACATCAGGGGCTTATCTACAGCATTCTGTAATGCTGTAGATAAGCCCCCGATGTAACCTGAAAGATAAGAAAAAAGAGTTAGATTATACTCACCCTGGCATTCGGTCCGGATCGATGGGTGTCGCCGTCCTGTCCGGCACCTCCCATCTTCTAACGGTGACGTTGTCATGATTTGTAGTTTTGCCCTGTCCTGTATTTTGTATAATATGTCTCCTTCCCCCAATACTTTGCAAAGTCTTGTGATGTACCTGGACCATAATCTAATTTAGGCTTGTGTCAACAACTAGTGGAACTTTGGCTATTGTTTTCCTAAGCAGAAGATAACTTACAATACACACCCTGTAGACTCAGTGGAGCCCTTACATTTCTAGACTCTTCTGATGGACCAAACCATTGAATAGTAGGTGTGACCCCTACCCCCCTTCAGATGGGCTGATCCCAGGAGCCCTGACAATACATTCTTGTTTTAAGATCAGATGTGAGTTGGATGCTAAAAGAGAAGGGCGAGGCTGTCTGAGGAAGCCTCGGCCTCTGTGTGATCGTGGTGGATTTCTGGGACTCTTAAAGGACTATGGTTTTGTGATCTGGCACAAGGATTGTCGGGAGGTGCCCCCGAATCAGTTTCCTGTGGACTTATTTTGGGACTCTGCAAATTACCTTCGTGTTGTTCCTGTTTTCTGGTCAATAAATCTGTTGGATCGTTCCCAGGCCTGTTGTCCCTCCTTGCTCTGGAGAATACTCCCGTCACAAACTGGTGGCAGCGGTGGGATCGGAGCAGAAGGAATGGAGGAGAACGGCCCATCAACATCGGGAACCAGCACCGCAGAGTACAAGAACTGGACTGCGGTGAACCTACAAACAAAGGCCCGTGAACTGGGAGTCAGCTACAAGGGACTCTCCAAGGAGCAGCTGATTGAGGCTTTGGAAGCAGTTCGCCTGCAGGATGATGCTGAGGAAGGATCCTCACAGCAAAGAGAGGAAAGACGGCAGCCGGAGGTAAATACCCAAAAAAGTCAGTGGGTTGTGTGGTACAAGGAGGAGATGGCCTTGCTGGGAGAAGAGGTCTCCATAGAATATAAGATGGAGGTCATGCGCAGAGCCGAGGAGAGGCAGCGCAGGATGGAGGAGAGGGCATTGCTGGAGGGGCAGAGGGCAATGCTGGAGAGGGAGATCGCTTTGGAGGCAGCGAGAAGCTCCAGACAGACTGTACCCACAGCATCCCCCATGAGGGAACTCCCCAGAGTGTCCCGCAAACACTTCAAGCCGTTTAATGAGGCTTCCGGTGACATTGAGGGCTTCTTCCAGGACTTTGAGCATCAGTGTCGATTAATGGAAGTCCCGGAAAGGGTGCGCGTCCGACATCTTGTGGGGCTCTTAGAGGGTGGAGCTGCCGCAGCCTATAGAGCTATGGACCCTCGGTGGAACTGTGAGTATGCGGAGATTAAACAGACTATTCTAGACCATTATGCTGTGACCCCAGACACTTACAGGACTCAGTTCCGTACTTTAGCCTGTGATGAGGAAGTGTCCTTCAAGATGTATGCTCACAAACTCAAACATATATGTCATCGCTGGCTGGAGGCAGAGGAGGCCATAACCTGGGAGACGTTCCTGCAGGTCATCCTAAAAGAGCAGTTTTATTTTAAGTGCCCCGCTGAGATACGGGAATGGGTGCGTGAAAGGAGACCAGCAACAGTGGAGGAAGCTGCAGCTCTGGCGGATGAGGCTCTCACCATCAAGCCTCAGTGGAAAAAATTACTACTCAGGGAGAAAAACACTACCAGCCCCCCAACGCTGGCGGCCCCTGGTCCTTCTGCCTCCAATATTCGCCATCCCACTAGACCATCAACTCATGGTGACCTTCGTGTGACTGTGCCTCGCATTACTCCTGCTCCACCTTCGGGACTACGACGTGGAGGAAGAATCCCGGAGCGCAGATGCTATGGATGTGGGCAGCCCGGGCATATGCAATTCCAATGTCCAGGTGTACGGAGGCAGAACACCTACAGACCGCCTTTGCCTGTTCATTATCTACAGACCCCCTCACCTGGGGAAGAGATGGATTCAGTGCCTGATGACTTGCCAAGTGACTCTGATATCCTGGCTTCCCTACCAGGAGTCTATGGGGTGCGAGCCCCAGCCACCTGTTCTTCTGATCTTCAGCACAAACATCTACAGGAGGTTGTGCTGGATGGTCAAAAAGTTGTTGGCTTCCGTGACACTGGGGCTTTTCTCACCATAGCCAATCCCCGAGTAATTCAACCAGAAGCAATTCAAAAGGGACCAGGAATTGCCATTGAATTGGCTGGAGGTACCCAGAGATATATTCCAAGAGCGAGTGTGACCCTGGATTATGGCTTTGGGGCCAAACAATGCATGGTCGGTGTGATGAGCGGCCTCCCTGCACACGTTCTTCTAGGAAATGATGTGGGGAATCTTCATTGCCACTTTGTCGGTGCGGTAACCCGAAGTCAAGCCAAGAGAGCAGCAAATGTGGACGTGTACAACCCATCCATGGAAATGAGGCCACCAGAACCGCCGTCACAGCCGGTGAGTGATTCTTCTTGTGGGGATAATATGAATGTTACCTGGGATAAAGTTCAGTTTAGACAAGAAGTGGAGACTGACCCCACCCTAGCTAGTTTTAGAGCTCGAGCTGAAATAGGGCAGCTAGGGGAGAATGGGGAAAGAATTATCAGAGAAAATGGACTTCTGTATCGGGTTACCAATGCTGACTCCCTAGATAAGCCCTGGACTTATAGCAAACAGCTGATTGTTCCTCAGAAATACAGAATTCCCCTATTACACCTTGCTCATGATATTCCTACTGCTGGCCATCAAGGCAAAACCCGCACCGAGAGACGATTGACTCAATCTTTCTATTGGCCTGGGATTTCCCAAGCAGTGGCGCATTTCTGCCGAACTTGCGATATATGTCAGCGTAGAGGGCGACCCGGAGATCACCCAAAGGCACCCCTGCAACCGCTCCCTATAATAGAAGAACCCTTTCAAAGAGTAGCTGTTGATATCATTGGACCTCTGGCTAAACCAAGTAAATCTGGAAAGCAGTACATTCTCACTGTTGTGGACTATGCCACCCGATATCCAGAAGCGGTGGCCTTGTCAAGTATTTCTGCAGCCAAGGTGGCCGAGGCCCTGGTTACCATTTTCACCAGAGTAGGATTTCCCAGTGAGATCTTGTCAGACCAAGGCTCCCAGTTCATGTCAGAGCTGGTCCAGTGTCTGTGGTGCACCTGTGGAGTACGAGCGATCCGCACGACCCCGTATCATCCCCAAACAAATGGACTTTGTGAACGATTCAATGGCACTCTGAAGAATATGCTGAGGGCTGTTACACTTCGGATGCCGGAAGCGAGAGTGGACCCACTGGGCCGCGACGCCGAACCCTCCCCGAGTGAGCGCACCAAGTAGGCCGACCCCTATACAGGGATCGTTAGGGAACAGACTCGGGGAGTTCAAGCGCCACGGCAGCCAGGACCAGGGGTCGGCTCAAGAGGGTGAGCGATGAAGAGGAGTAGTGGGAGATCCGGGGAGGAGACGGGTACACCGGGATCCGTAGGCGGAAGGAGTGGAAGGTGGAACGGCGGAACCAGCAGGAGGCAGGAAAGGAAGCAACACTAAAAGGAGAGAGGACACAGAGGGTTAAACAGCGGGCAGGAGCAGGAGACACAGCGATAACACGATGGCACAGCAGGAAGCACGGAGACAGGGAGCACAGGGACAGGGAGCCCAAAGGCAGGCAGCACAGAGGGTAAACAGGATAGCAGCTGCTACAGCAGCAAGCACGGCCTAGACACAAGAGGAAATAACTCAATAGTCAGGCGCCTCCCCTAGGGGAGGGCGGCCTGAAATACCTAGTGGAGGGCGCTGATAGGTCGGGCGGGGATCCGAGCAGGTCACGCCGACAGACTGCCATAGGCGCACGATCTAACCCTCCGGCGCGTGCGCAGAGGTACCATGTGCGCGGCCGAGGGAAGTGGAGGAGGACGTCGGGAGACCAGCTGCCGGAAAGCGCGCAGAGCGGGGGCGCGCGTCAAGGCAGAGACTGAGGAGGAAGCCGGACCAGGAGCGGGAGCGGTGAGTACAGCCGGGGAGCGGTGCTAACAGTACCCCCTCTCTTACCCTCCCCTCCACTGCGTCTGGCTAAAAACCTCTTAAGAATGCGTGGAGCATTGATGTTTTCCCGTGGCTCCCAAGATCTCTCCTCGGGACCGAAACCCTTCCAATCAATTAGGAAAAAAGTTTTACCCCTGACTTTTTTCGAGGCCAAAATGTCTCTTACCTCAAAGATATCATCAGAACAGACAGGTAGAGGAGAAGGGTTGGGAGCCGGGTGGAACCGATTCAAGACAACTGGTTTAAGGAGAGAGACGTGGAAGGAGTTGGGGATCCGAAGCGAGACGGGCAACTCCAGTTTGTAAGATACGTTGTTTATGCGTTTGAGAATCTTGAAAGGTCCAATGTAGCGAGGTCCCAGTTTGTAAGAAGGGAGCTCTAGCCTAATGTACTTGGCCGAAAGCCAAACTTGTTGACCCGGGAGGTAGATCGGAGAGTCCAAGCGTCTTTTGTCTGCGTGTCTTTTCATGCGCTCCCCAGACTTTTTGAGAGCCTCCTTGGTCTCAGACCAGATTTTAGAGAACTCCAGGGTCAGAGAATCTGCTGAAGGCACACCAGAGGTAGTGGAAATAGGTAGCGGGATACCAGGATGCATCCCAAACACAACGAAGAATGGAGATTTGGCTGAAGACTCGCTGGGGTGATTATTGTAAGAGAACTCTGCCCAGGGGAGGAGATGGACCCAGTTATCCTGATGAGCTTTGGTGAACTGCCGTAAATATGTCGCTAGTACCTGATTAATGCGTTCCACTTGGCCATTGGACTGAGGATGGTACGCGGAGGAAAAGTCCAACCTTATCTCCAGAAGCTTACATAAGGCTCTCCAGAATCGCGAGGTGAATTGTACGCCTCGATCAGACACAATATGCTTCGGAAAGCCGTGGAGGCGAAAGATGTGCTGGATAAAAATCTTCGCCAACTCTGGGGCGGAGGGCAAGGCTGGAAGAGGCGTGAAATGGGCCATCTTGGAGAAGCGATCGACAGTTACCAGGATAGTTGTATATCCGGAAGAGTCAGGTAGATCCGTAATGAAATCCAAAGCGATATGTTGCCAAGGGACTGAGGGAATCGGCAGAGGAAGCAGAAGGCCGGAGGGTGATCGCCTAGGAACCTTGACCTTGGCACAAGAGGAACAGGATGCCGTGAAGTCAGACACGTCAAGGTGGAGAGAGGGCCACCAGTAAAAACGAGCAATGAGCTCCATCGTCTTTTTGACTCCGACATGTCCAGAAACTTTAGAGGAATGTCCCCAATGCAGTACCTTTTTCCTGTCTGCCTCGGGCACGTAGGTCTTGCCTGGGGGAGGAGTAATCAGTCTCACCGGGGCCACCGTGATGATCTTGGCAGGATCAATGATGTGAGTCGGTTCCTCCACCAAATCAGGAGACTGCAGAGACCGGGACAAGGCATCCGCCTTGAAGTTCTTTGGCCCGGGGCGGAAATGCAGCTTGAAATCGAACCGAGTGAAGAATAGAGACCATCTGGCTTATAGAGGATTAAGTCTCTGGGCCGACTGGAGATATGCCAGGTTCTTGTGATCGGTAAAGATGGTAAACGGGTGGACCGACCCCTCAAGGAGGTAGCGCCACTCCTCCAACGACAATTTTATGGCCAGCAGTTCACGATCCCCGATGGAGTAGTTACACTCTGCTGGAGAGAAGGCTTTTGAAAAGAACCCGCAGGTAACCAGTCGGCCGGACGGGGATCTCTGAGAAAGCACTGCACCTGCTCCGATGGAAGAGGCATCCACCTCCAGAATGAATGGCTTGGTAGCCTCGGGTCGGTGTAAAACAGGTGCCGTTGCAAAGGCTTGTTTCAGACAGGAGAAGGCCTCTTCAGCCTCCGGAGACCAGGACGAGGGGCTGACGTCTTTGCGAGTGAGACTGGAGATAGGTCTGATGACGGATGAAAAATGTGGCACAAATTGGCGATAATAATTGGCGAAGCCGAGGAACCTTTGAATCGCCTTGACTCCCACCGGCCGGGGCCACTGAAGAATTGCCGACAGCTTTCCAGGATCCATCTCCAGACCAGAATCAGAAACAATGTACCCCAAAAAGGGTAAGGAAGACTGCTCAAAGAGACACTTCTCCAGCTTCGCGTAGAGGTGATTCTCACGTAGGCGTTGTAGAACCAGTCGGACGCTCCTCCTGTGAGAAGCCAGATCCGAGGAAAAAATAAGGATGTCGTCCAGATACACCACCACGCAGGAGTATAGTAGATCTCGGAAGATATCGTTGACGAATTCCTGGAACACCGCGGGAGCGTTGCAGAGACCGAAGGGCATGACCAGATATTCGTAATGCCCGTCCCGGGTGTTGAAGGCGGTCTTCCACTCGTCACCTGGACGGATGCGGACGAGGTTGTAGGCCCCACGTAAATCCAACTTCGAGAAGATGCGGGCCCCACGCAGCCGATCAAAGAGTTCTGGGATGAGAGGCAAGGGATACTTGTTTTTTACAGTAATGTCGTTCAAACCCCGGAAATCGATGCAAGGACGGAGAGAACCGTCTTTCTTCTTCACAAAGAAAAACCCGGCTCCGGCAGGCGAAGAAGACTTCCGTATGAATCCTCTGGCTAAATTCTCACGAATGTACTCAGACATGGCCGCAGTCTCAGCTGGGGACAAGGGATAAATTCGCCCACGGGGCGGAATGGTCCCGGGTCGTAGCTCGATAGGGCAATCATACGGGCGATGCGGAGGAAGGATCTCCGCCTCCTTCTTATCAAACACGTCAGAGAACGACCAGTATGCGGCTGGTAAGCCTCCAGGACCCGAGGGGACTGGAGGAGAACTGGCCGGACGCACAGACCTCAGGCATCTCTCCTGGCAGGGATGTCCCCAGCGGAGGACCTCCCCGGAACGCCAATTCAGGACGGGTTCGTGTGTTCGAAGCCAGGGTAGGCCAAGTAGCAAGGCATGGCCTAAGTCGGGAAGAACGTAGAATGCAATCCGCTCCCGGTGCAAGGCCCTGATTTGCAGACACACCTCCTCCGTAACCAGGGACACGGACTCCTGTAGGGGTCTTCCATCTACGGAGGCGATAACACGCGGAGTTTTCAGGGTAATAACGGGAATCCGGTACTTCCTCACCTCCTTCAATCTCATGAAGTTCCCCGCCGCGCCCGAGTCCACATAGGCCACCTCCGAGCCACGTCTCTGACCAAAAACCAGCTAAACCGAAAGGGTAAGGGGATGAGAGGAGTGAGATACACCTAGGTCGGCCTCTCTTACTTGCCCTAGGTGGAGGAGTTTCCCGGCCTCTCAGGACAAGAACGCAGGAAGTGGGATGCGCTGCCACAATACAGGCATAAACCCTCCATCAGTCTCTCCTTACGGCGCTGTTCAGCCAACTTGACTCGATCCACCTGCATCGGCTCCGGTGCCAGGCTGGAGGACGGACCAGGAGGACGAGGACTGGACGGCCTGTGAAAAGAAGCAGATGGTCTGAGCGGACGCCTCTCTCTCGCAGCCTCTCTAGCGTGTTCCTGGAACCGGAGGTCAACTCGTGTGGCCAGAGAAATAAGATCCTCCAGGGTGGTCGGGGTATCACGCCCTGCCAGTTCGTCTTTGATTTTGCCGGAGAGACCACGCCAGAAGGCCCCGACCAAAGCCTCGTTATTCCACCCCAACTCAGAGGCCAAGGTACGGAACCGGATGGCATATTGTCCGACCGTAAGGGTACCCTGAGTGAGGCAGAAAAGGGACTCCGTGGCGGAGGCTACCCGACCAGGCTCGTCAAAGACTCTACGGAAAGTGTCCATGAAGTTCTGGACACTAGAGACTACGGGGTCGTCCCGCTCCCACAGAGGATTCACCCAGGAGAGGGCCTCTCCCTCCAAATGGGACACAATAAAGGCCACCTTGGCCCGATCAGTGGGATACTGTTGGGGCAATAGTTCGAAATGCAACCTGCATTGATTTAGGAAGCCCCTGCACAACTTTGGGTCGCCGCCATACCGAGGTGGTTTACCCAGCCTGGGTGACGGGGTAGGTACGGAATCGGAACCGTGGAACGGATAGCGTGCGGCAGCCAACTGCAGGGACAGCAACCGGTCGTCGACCGAGGCCATGTAAGAGAGGATGTGGGATTGGGTGTCTCACTGCTGAACCAGCTCCTGCTGGAGGCTGGCCAGTTGGGAGGCGTTGCCAGGGTCAGCGGCCTGTAAGGCCGACAGGCGGGAATCCATGGTCTTCATAAAAGACATAATTCGAGTCTGGTTCTCTCTCAGGAATACCAACTCCTTTTGGGTCGCGGTGTCATGATATGTATTTTTCCCCAATACTTTGCAATGTCTTGTGTGTACCTGTAACAATATGTTTCCTTCCCCCATTGCCTGTGTCTCTGGGACTATAATGTAATTATGTAAGTAACCTGTCTCCTTTCCACAAGACTTGTGTATCTAGACCATAATTGAATTCAGGCTTGGGTCAACACAGCTAGGGGAATCACCATTGTTCTCCTCAGCAGGGGGAGGACTCACAATGCACATCCTCCTAGACACAGCGGTGCCTTGCTGTGGGCCAAACCATTGCATAGGAGGAGTGGAACCCTCCTCCACTACACACATGGACTGATCCCAGGAGCCCTGACAATACATTCTTGCTTTAAGATCAGATGTGAGTTGGATGCTGAAAGAGAAGGGCGAGGCTGTCTGAGGAAGCCTCGGCCTTAGTGTGATCGTGGCGGATTTCTGGGACTCTAAAAGGACTATGGTTTTGTGATCTGGCACAAGGATTGTCGGGAGGTGCCCCCGAATCAGTTTCCTGTGGACTTATTTTGGGACTCTGCAAATTACCTTCGTGTTGTTCCTGTGTTCTGGTCAATAAATCTGTTGGATCGTTCCCAGGCCTGTTGTCCCTCCTTGCTCTGGAGAATACTCCCGTCACAAACTGGTTGGCAGCGGTGGGATCGGAGCAGAAGGAATGGAGGAGAACGGCCCATCAACATCGGGAACCAGCACCGCAGAGTACAAGAACTGGACTGCGGTGAACCTACAAACAAAGGCCCGTGAACTGGGAGTCAGCTACAAGGGACTCTCCAAGGAGCAGCTGATTGAGGCTTTGGAAGCAGTTCACCTGCAAGATGATGCGGAGGAAGGATCCTCACAGCAAAGAGAGGAAAGACGGCAGCCGGAGGTAAATACCCAAAAAAGTCAGTGGGTTGTGTGGTACGAGGAGGAGATGGCCTTGCTGGGAGAAGAGGCTACCATAGAAGATAAGAGGGAGGTCATGCGCACAGCCAAGGAGAGGCAGCGCAGGATGGAGGAGAGGGCAATGCTGGAGAGGGAGATCGCTTTGGAGGCAGCGAGAAGCTCCAGACAGACTGTACCCACAGCATCCCCCATGAGGGAACTCCCCAGAGTGTCCCGCAAAGACTTCAAGCCGTTTAATGAGGCTTCCGGTGACATTGAGGGATTCTTCCTGGACTTTGAGCATCAGTGTCGATTAATGGAAGTCCCGGAAAGGGAGCACGTCCGACATCTTGTGGGGCTCTTAGAGGGTGGAGCTGCCGCAGCCTATAGAGCTATGGACCCTCGGTGGAACTGTGAGTATGCAGAGATTAAACGGACTGTTCTAGAACATTATGCTGTGACCCCAGACACTTACAGGACCCAGTTTCGTACTTTAGCCTGTAATGAGGAAGTGTCTTTCAAGATGTATGCCCACAGACTCAAACAAATATGTAATCGCTGGCTGGAGGCAGAGGAGGCCTTAACCTGGAACACCTGTCTCCAGGTTATCCTAAAAGAACAATTTTTTGCCCAGTGCCCCGCTGAGATCAGGGAATGGGTGCGTGAGAGGAAACCTGCTACAGTGGAAAAAGCTGCATCTCTCGCTGATGAGGCTCTCACCATCAAGCCTCGGTGGAGAGTTCTGTTGGAGGATGGAGAGAGGCCTACCAGCTCCACAACACCGGTGGCCCCCAGTTCTTCTGTCCCCATTGTTCCCCGTTCCTCTGAGCCACCACCTCGTGTTGATACCTGTGTTAATGTGCCTCCTGTTGCTTCCACTGCGTTTTCTGGAATACGACGAGGAGAGGAAGTAGCAGAGCGCAGGTGTTATGGTTGTGGGCATCCGGGGCATCTGCAGGCCTCATGTCCAGCCAGCTCATGGAGGAATCGTCCTCAAACCCCTACAGCACCTTTAGGTGGGAGCCGACCGGCAGGTTCCCTTACTCCTCGCCCAAGAGGACGCATTGGATGGGGTGAGACACAGCGCAGATGCTATCGATGTGGGCAGCCGGGGCATCTGCAAGCCTCCTGCCCAGCTGTTCAAATGAGGATTGATCCTGTACCCAATCATATTATTAATTATGTACAGCCAAGTGCCATGGAGGAAGACGTGTCACCACTACGTGAGGACTGGCCTAGTGCCTCACCCACCCATGTTGCACCACTAGGAGTTTATGGTGTGCGACCCGCAGCCATGACGACTTCAGCTCATCGAGGTAAGCACTTGCAGGAGGTCGTGCTGGATGGACAAAGACTTGTTGGATTTTGTGACTCAGGGGCTTTCCTCACGCTGGCTGATCCCCGAGTGGTTCGGCCTGAGGCAATCCATAGAGGACCTGGGATTGTCATTGAACTGGCTGGTGGACAATGGAGGACTATTCCCACAGCCACTGTGGATCTGAACTTTGGTTTTGGGGTCAGGCGATGTGTGGTTGGGGTGATGGGTGGTCTGCCTGCAGCTGTTCTCCTGGGCAATGATGTGGGAAAGCTACGATGCCAATTTGTGGCTGCATGAAGCCACATGTAAGTTACGCCATGCCTTTGTGTACTTAACCAGTGACCTGTAGAGGTCCCTAGTACGTACACAAATTAGGAGGGGAAGGGATTGTCATGATATGTATTTTTCCCCAATACTTTGCAATGTCTTGTGTGTACCTGTAACAATATGTTTCCTTCCCCCATTGCCTGTGTCTCTGGGACTATAATGTAATTATGTAAGTAACCTGTCTCCTTTCCACAAGACTTGTGTATCTAGACCATAATTGAATTCAGGCTTGGGTCAACACAGCTAGGGGAATCACCATTGTTCTCCTCAGCAGGGGGAGGACTCACAATGCACATCCTCCTAGACACAGCGGTGCCTTGCTGTGGGCCAAACCATTGCATAGGAGGAGTGGAACCCTCCTCCACTACACACATGGACTGATCCCAGGAGCCCTGACAATACATTCTTGCTTTAAGATCAGATGTGAGTTGGATGCTGAAAGAGAAGGGCGAGGCTGTCTGAGGAAGCCTCGGCCTTAGTGTGATCGTGGCGGATTTCTGGGACTCTAAAAGGACTATGGTTTTGTGATCTGGCACAAGGATTGTCGGGAGGTGCCCCCGAATCAGTTTCCTGTGGACTTATTTTGGGACTCTGCAAATTACCTTCGTGTTGTTCCTGTGTTCTGGTCAATAAATCTGTTGGATCGTTCCCAGGCCTGTTGTCCCTCCTTGCTCTGGAGAATACTCCCGTCACACGCGGCCCCGGCGGGGTCCATGGCCTGACTATTCTGTTACACTTCGGATGCCGGAAGCGAGAGTGGACCCACTGGGCCGCGACGCCGAACCCTCCCCGAGTGAGCGCACCAAGTGGACCGACCCCTATACAGGGATCGTTAGGGAACAGACTCGGGGAGTTCAAGCGCCACGGCAGCCAGGACCAGGGGTCGGCTCAAGAGGGTGAGCGATGAAGAGGAGTAGTGGGAGATCCGGGGAGGAGACGGGTACACCGGGATCCGTAGGCGGAAGGAGTGGAAGGTGGAACGGCGGAACCAGCAGGAGGCAGGAAAGGGAGCAACACTAAAAGGAGAGAGGACACAGAGGGTTAAACAGCGGGCAGGAGCAGGAGACACAGCGATAACACGATGGCACAGCAGGAAGCACGGAGACAGGGAGCACAGGGACAGGGAGCCCAAAGGCAGGCAGCACAGAGGGTAAACAGGATAGCAGCTGCTACAGCAGCAAGCACGGCCTAGACACAAGAGGAAATAACTCAATAGTCAGGCGCCTCCCCTAGGGGAGGGCGGCCTGAAATACCTAGTGGAGGGCGCTGATAGGTCGGGCGGGGATCCGAGCAGGTCACGCCGACAGACTGCCATAGGCGCACGATCTAACCCTCCGGCGCGTGCGCAGAGGTACCATGCGCGCGGCCGAGGGAAGTGGAGGAGGACGTCGGGAGACCAGCTGCCGGAAAGCGCGCAGAGCGGGGGCGCGCGTCAAGGCAGAGACTGAGGAGGAAGCCGGACCAGGAGCGGGAGCGGTGAGTACAGCCGGGGAGCGGGGAGCGGTGGGAGCGGTGCTAACAAGGGCCTTCACTGACAGAGATTCAAACTGGGAGAAGTACCTACCCCATCTCTTGTTTGCCTATTGGGAAGTTCCCCAGGAGTCCACTGGGTTCTCCCCCTTTGAACTACTCTATGGAAGAAAGGTCCGAGGATCCTTAACCCTGCTCAAGGAATACTGGGAGGGGCAAGTTGAAGATACAGGGGCCCCTGTTGTCCCTTATGTCCTAAAGCTGCGAGAAACCCTGGCCCAACTTGCTAGTTTTGCCCAGAGTCATGTGCGGATGGCTCAAACCAGACAGAAGACATGGTATGACCGTAAAGCACGCTACCGGGAGTTTGTAGAAGGACAACAGGTCTTAATGATTGTTCCCCATCGGCAGAATAAACTGCTGACAACATGGGAGGGTCCCTTCCGGGTTCTCAGAAAACTGAATGACACCAATTACCTTCTTGCTTTAGATGATCAGGGGCTAAGACAAAAGACTGTCCATGTGAATATGATTAAGGAGTACCTTGACCGGACCCTTCCAATGATAGCAAGCTGTCGGCTAGCTTCAGAGGATGGTCAAGAGGATGAGGACTCCCTACCTGATCTCGTGGAAGCAGCGAGAGCCCCATCCACTGTGGAACAGGTTCCTCTGGGAGATCACCTGGATTCCTTACAGAAAAACCAGATGCTGGGAGTGCTTCAACAGAGACGTGCTGCTTTCTCATCCCAACCAGGTAGAACCACCATCACCCAACATCATGTGGACACTCAGGGCATCCGTCCCATACAACAGGCTCCTTACCGGGTACCTGAATCAGTTCGAAACACCATGCAGCACGAACTGGAGGAGATGTTACAGCTTGGGGTAATCCAGGCCTCCCATAGCCCTTGGGCCTCTCCTGTGGTGTTAGTACCCAAGAAGGATGGGAGTACTCGATTTTGTGTGGACTATCGACAACTAAACGACCATACCGTCAGTGATCCTTACCCAATGCCTCGTATTGACGAACTTCTAGACCGACTGGCTGGATCCCGATATGTCACTATCTTTGATCTCAGTAAGGGATACTGGCAAATCCCTCTGACGGAGGAGGGGAGAGAACGGTCCGCTTTTATAACCCCCTTTGGTCTGTATGAATTCCTAAATATGCCCTTTGGAATGAAGAATGCCCCGGCCACCTTCCAGAGAATGGTGGACCAGATTCTCCGGGGATGTGGTGACTTTGCTTGTGCCTACTTGGATGATATCGCCATCTTCAGCCAGACGTGGGAGGAACATCTGAACCAAGTAGCTGTTATTCTTGACCTGCTTCTTGCAGCAGGCCTAACCATTCGACCAGATAAATGCCAATTGGGGATGGGTGAAGTCCAGTACCTAGGGCATAGAGTAGGAGGAGGGAAGCTCCGTCCTGAACCTGCCAAAATCCAGGCTATTAGAGACTGGCCTGTACCCCAAACTAAGAAACAAGTTATGGCTTTTTTGGGCACTGCCAGTTATTACCGAAAATTTGTTTCTCATTTCAGCACTGTGGCCAAGCCTCTTACCGACCTGACCAAGAAAACGATGCCCCGGCTGGTGATCTGGACTCCAGCCTGTGATGAGGCTTTTAACCAGCTGAAGGACGCTCTGGTCTGTGACCCTGTTCTGGCTGCTCCAGACTACAAGAGGAGATTCATTGTGCAGACGGACGTCTCTGCTTATGGACTGGGAGCTGTACTCAGCCAGGTGAATGCAGCTGGGGACGAGCACCCCATTGCCTACATCAGCCGGAAACTGCTGGACCGAGAAGTGGCCTATGCAACTGTTGAAAAAGAATGTCTGGCTGTAGTGTGGGCCCTTAGGAAACTAAGGCCGTATCTGTATGGACGAGAATTCACTGTCATTACTGATCACAATCCCCTCACCTGGCTGAACAGAGTCTCTGGGGACAATGGACGCTTACTACGATGGAGCCTGGCTCTGCAGCCCTATAACTTTACCATACAGTATAGAAGAGGCAGCCAACACCAAAATGCAGATGGGCTGTCCAGGCAAGAGGAGCCCTGAGTCCTGTCAGCCATGCCTGTGTGTACTTAACCAGTGACCTGTAGAGGTCCCTAGTACGTACACAAATTGGGAGGGGAAGGGATTGTCATGATCTGTAGTTTTGCCCTGTCCTGTATTTTGTATAATGTCTCCTTCCCCCAATACTTTGCAAAGTCTTGTGATGTACCTGGACCATAATCTAATTTAGGCTTGTGTCAACAACTAGTGGAACTTTGGCTATTGTTTTCCTAAGCAGAAGATAACTTACAATACACACCCTGTAGACTCAGTGGAGCCCTTACATTTCTAGAATCTTCTGATGGACCAAACCATTGAATAGTAGGTGTGACCCCTACCCCCCTTCAGATGGGCTGATCCCAGGAGCCCTGACAATACATTCTTGTTTTAAGATCAGATGTGAGTTGGATGCTAAAAGAGAAGGGCGAGGCTGTCTGAGGAAGCCTCGGCCTCTGTGTGATCGTGGTGGATTTCTGGGACTCTTAAAGGACTATGGTTTTGTGATCTGGCACAAGGATTGTCGGGAGGTGCCCCCGAATCAGTTTCCTGTGGACTTATTTTGGGACTCTGCAAATTACCTTCGTGTTGTTCCTGTTTTCTGGTCAATAAATCTGTTGGATCGTTCCCAGGCCTGTTGTCCCTCCTTGCTCTGGAGAATACTCCCGTCACAGACGTCCTCTTCTTTGCTGCCTATCGTGGCTCCTGTGCAGGTGCATTGCTCTGCCCTGTTGAGGGCAGAGCAGAGTCCTGCAGTGCGCAGGCACCGGGAGAGGCCCGGTGCCTGCACACTGCAGTATTCTGCTCTGCCCTCAACAGGGCAGAGCAATGCGCCTGCACAGGAGCCACGATAGGTAGCAAAAAAGAGGACGTCACCGTTAGAAGATGGGAGGCGCCGGATGGGACTGCAACACCCATCGGACCAAGACCGGACCCCCCCCCCCCCCGGTGAGTAAAATCTAACTCTTTTTTCTTATCTTTCAGGCTACATCGGGGGGGGGGGGCTTATCTACAGCATTACAGAATGCTGTAGATAAGCCCTTGATGTCAGTGCCGTCAGATGATAGGAAGCAACAGGGTGACAGCTTCCCTTTAAGTCTCCTCTCAGTTTTCTTTTTTGCAAGCTAAACATTCCAAAATCCGGTAACCGTTCCTTATAGGACAGGGTTTGCAGTCTGGTCACCATTCTGGTCGCTCTTTTCTGAACTTGCTCCAGTTTGTTGATGTCTTTTTTAAAATGTGGCGCCCAAAACTGGTCACAATATTCCAGATGAGGTCTGACCAAAGAGGAGTAGAGGGAAATAATGACTTCACGTGATCTAGACTGTATGCTTCTGTTAATACATCCATGTTTTTAGATCTGCCTAGGGGTCTCCACTGCCCCATTCCCTAGTGTTTGCGCTTCCCCTCTCCTCCCTCCCCCCATTGTTGTGCACCTTGCTTCTCAATCACCCAGCATGAAAATATTTTCCAGTTATTTTATATTCATAAAATTTCCCATTCTCCTCTCTATATATTAATTTTTGGTCAACAAAAAAATTATTCTAGAAATGGAAAAAACAGACATCTGAAAACAAATAGCATGTATTGATTTCTGCACATGTGGTTGAAAAAGCTTGGATACGATCGTATTGTTCTTTATAGGATCATTAAAATTCATGCTTGATTTTCTCCAAATATGAACTGTATTTTTCCTTTTTACATATTTGATTTTAATTGATAAAATGTTATGAATGTTTCCATAAATTCCTCATCACATCCAATATTACTATGACTTTCAGCTGTGTTTCTCTGACCTTATGGGCTTCCTCCCAGGATCAAACTTACTGGTCCCTGGCAGGCAAGCTGTCTGGGTATATGTGTAGGATCTAAGGTGGATTAGCCATCAGGACCATGAGAGCAACACAGTTGATGTCTTTACTGAATCTCAGGGTTACTATAGAGAGAGCTCACAGATCTGATTGGTTAAAGAAAGGATCCAAGCTTAGGCAGAAAGGGCCACCATAGTTGTGATCCCATTGACAAGATAACGTGTCCTCACGTGTCCACGCGGCACCCAACTGAGGGACAAAACTCAAACTTCACGACTATCCCTGAGAAGGAACGGCAGCAGAACACGTTGTGTGGATCAAGGGTAACCCTTAGAAGTGGCCATTGACCCAGGACAAACTTGAATCAGTCGCTCTGGCAAGAATGTGGGCGTATAGGGTGGGAGCAGGGTTGGAAGGAGATGGGAAAGGAACGAAACAGGAGGAATTACACTTGCTCTAACATTTCATTCAGTCCATCTAGGGATAGACTGTGTAACTTCTGTATCCAAAAAGTCTCTTTGGAATAAAGGACATATTTCCTGTTGAGGGTGCAAGTCAGGACCTGCTCCAGGGGGTGACCTTTCTGGAATCAAGGTCTTTGTTGTGTTAAGTGTTAGGTGTCGTGATAGACTCTGTTTGAAGAATACATTTTTAGTATTGGGTACGTGGCCATTCATTCTCGTCTGCAACAATTGAGTAGTATGGCCCACGTAGTGTGACCCCATGTCGGATGATTCTGCATCCATTTGGTAAATTCAAAAAAACAATTCATTTTTGCTCTCATTACTGTACACTCTGCACACCATCTTTACTGAAACATACAGAAATGTTGAAATTTTTGCAAATTTTTTAAAAAAGAAAAACTGAAATCTCCCATGGTCATAAGTATTCAGACCCTTTGCTCAGTATTGAGTAGAAGCACCTTTTGAGCTAGTACAGCCATGAGTCTTCTTGGGAATGATGCAACAAGTTTTTCACCCCTGGATTTGGGGATCCTTTGCCATTCTTGCTTGCAGATCCTCTCCAGTTCCGTCAGGCTGGATGGTGAACGTTGGTGGACAGCCATTTTCAGGTCTCTCCAGAGATGCCCCATTGGGTTTAGTCAGGGCTCTGGCTGGGCCAGTCAGGAATGGTCACAGAGTTGTTCTGAAGCCGCTCCTTTGTTATTTTAGCTGTGTGCATAGGTTCATTGTCTTGTTGGAAGGTGAACCTTCGGCCAAGTCTGAGGTCCACAGCACTCTGGAAGAGGTTTTCATCCTGGATATCTCTGTATTTGGCCGCATTCATGTTTCCTTTAATTGCAACCAGTCGTCCTGTCCCTGTAGCTGAAAAACACCCTCATAGCATGATGCTGCCACCACCATGTTTCACTGTTGGGATTGTATTGGGCGGGTGATGAGCAGTGCCTGGTTTTCTCCACACATACCGCTTAGAATTATCACCAAAAAGTTCTATCTTAATCTCATCAGACCAGAGAATCTTATTTCTCATAGTCTGGGAAGTACTCTATGCGGGCTTTCATGTGTCTGGCACTGAGGAGAGGCTTCCGTCGGGCCACTCTGCCATAAAAGCCCGACTGGTGGAGGGCTGCAGTGATAGTTGACTTTGTGGAACTTTCTCCCATCTCCCTACTGCATCTCTGGAGCTCAGCCACAGTGATCTTGGGGTTCTTTACCTCTCACCAAGGCTCTTCTCCCATGATTGCTCAGTGTGGCTGGGCGGCCAGGTCTAGGAAGACTTCTGGTGGTCCCAAACTTCTTCCATTTAATGATTATGGAGGCCACTGTGCTCTTAGGAACCTTGAGTATTGCAGAAATTCTTTTGTAACCTTGGCCAGATCTGTGCTTTGCCACAATTCTGTCTCTGAGCTCCTTGGCCAGTTCCTTTGGCCTCATGATTCTCATTTAGTCTGACATGCAGTGTGAGCTGTGAGGTCTCATATAGACAGGTGTGTGCCTTTACAAATCCAGTCCTATCAGTTTAATTACACACAGCTGGACTCCAATGAAGGAGTTGAACCATCTCAAGGAGGATCACAAGGAAATGGACAGCATGTGAATTAAATATGAGTGTCTGAGCAAAGGGGCTGAATACTTATGACAATGTGATATTTCAGTTTTTCTTTTTTAATAAATTTGCAAAAATTTCTACATTTCTGTTTTTCAGTCAAGATGGGGTGCAGAGTGTACATTAATAAGAAAAAAATGAACTTTTTTGAATTTCAAAATGGCTGCAATGAAACAAAGAGTGAACAATTTAAAGGGGTGTGAATACGTTCCGTACCCACTGTAAAATGGTCCCATCTCGAGAACTCACCCAATACTTGGAAATGGGGAAGATGAAAGGCTGCAGCCTGCCCATTCCAGGCCGCCCAAAGGAGATGATTCCACTGCCATGTCTAGTACAGAAGAGCAGAGCACGATCTCCGCCTACAAAAACAGATCTTGATGCTGGACCAGGCCAGCGTCAGACTTAGTACAGCCCTGAGTGCACAGGTTTTGTGCATGCCAGCGCTAAGTGCCAATATGGAAAGAATTTAAAGAACTCTGTAATGTTAAGATATGTCTGTAAAGTATGATGTGTCTGGAACATTCTAGAATCTCCCATTGCTACTCTTCTGATGACATTGTAGACTGTCAGCTCCTGCAGCATTCCCCTTGCCCCTCCTTAGCAGCTGTGTGTGTATCTGCTCAGCCTGCATCTGAAACAGGACACCGATCATTTCCTGTAGAGCTTGGAATGTTAATTAAGCTGAGTGAAAAAATGTCTTTGTTTGAAAGTCATGAGGCCAATCTAGCTATGAGTAACATTAAAAGAATACTAGCGTGCACTTCGCTCGTGCCAGAGATAGAATAATCACATTTCTGTGATCTGAGCGGACCCGGCTTCGCTACGGTGGCTCCTGCGAAGTCCTCGAACCTCCAGAAACTGAGATATGGATTGCTCCCAAATGGAGTGTCCTATCTAGTGCATGTTTGATGTTGTTTTATTGCATTCGATAAACTACAACCAATGAGGCCCTCAGTGAGTTTATACGAGTGTCCCTCGTTAAGATATAGTTATTATAAGTTTTAAGTAAAATTTCAACTTGGAGAGTAGGGGGTTGGACCTCACCAGACCGCCTCTTTCGTGAGGTCACAGACCCAAAGGGATAAGGTATTCCCTCCCAAAATTCAGTGAGTTGAAGCTGGAGTTTGATTCTGACAAGACGTGCAGATGTCTTGGGATGTCTTGCTAAGCGGCCCATCCCCCAGCCACATGGTCTGCCTACAGTTGTGGCCAAAAGTATTGACACCCCTGCAATTCTGTCAGATAATACTCAGTTTCCTCCTGAAAATGATTGCAAACACAAATTCTTTGGTATTATCTTCATTTAATTTGTCTTAAATGAAAAAACACAAAAGAGAATGAAGCAAAAAGCAAAACTCCAACAATGGTCCAGAAAAAAGTATTGGCACCCTCAGCCTAATACTTGGTTGCACAACCTTTAGCCAAAATAACTGCGACCAACCACTTCCGGTAACAATCAATGAGTTTCTTACAATGCTCTGCTGGAATTTTAGACCATTCTTCTTTGGCAAACTGCTCCAGGTCCCTGATATATGAAGGGTGCCTTCTCCAAACTGCCATTTTTAGATCTCTCCACAGGTGTTCTATGGGATTCAGGTCTGGACTCATTGCTGGCCACCTTAGAAGTCTCCAGTGCTTTCTCTCAAACCATTTTCTAGTGCTTTTTGAAGTGTGTTTTGGGTCATTGTCCTGCTGGAAGACCCATGACCTCTGAGGGAGACCCAGCTTTCTCACACTGGGCCCTACATTATGCTGCATAATTTGTTGGTAGTCTTCTGACTTCATAATGCCATGCACACGGTCAAGCAGTCCAGTGCCAGAGGCAGCAAAGCAACCCCAAAACATCAGGGAATCTCCGCCATGTTTGACTGTAGGGGCCGTGTTCTTTTCTTTGAATGCCTCTTTTTTTCTCCTGTAAACTCTATGTTGATGCCTTTGCCCAAAAAGCTCTACTTTTGTCTCATCTGACCAGAGAACATTCTTCCAAAACATTTTAGGCTTTTTCAGATAAGTTTTGGCAAACTCCAGCCTGGCTTTTTTATGTCTCGGGGTAAGAAGTGGGGTCTTCCTGGGTCTCCTACCATACAGTCCCTTTTCATTCAGATGCCGACGGATAGTACGGGTTGACACTGTTGTACCCTCGGACTGCAGGGCAGCTTGAACTTGTTTGGATGTTAGTCGAGGTTCTTTATCCAACATCTGCACAATCTTGCGTTGAAATCTCTTGTCAATTTTTCTTTTCCGTCCACATCTAGGGAGGTTAGCCACAGTGCCATGGGCTTTAAGCTTCTTGATGACACTGCGCATGGTAGACACAGGAACATTCAGGTCTTTGGAGATGGACTTGTAGCCTTGAGATTGCTCATGCTTCCTCACAATTTGGTTTCTCAAGTCCTCAGACAGTTCTTTGGTCTTCTTTCTTTTCTCCATGCTCAATGTGGTGCACACAATGACACAGGACAGAGGTTGAGTCAACTTTAATCCATGTCAACTGGCTGCAAGTGTGATTTAGTTATTGCCAACACCTGTTAGGTGCCACAGTTAAGTTACAGGTGCTGTTAATTACACAAATTAGAGAAGCATCACAGGATTTTTCCAACAGTGCCAATACTTTTGTCCACCCTCTTTTTTATGTTTGGTGTGGAATTATATCCAATTTGGCTTTAGGACAATTCTTTTTGTGTTTTTTCATTTAAGACAAATTAAATGAAGATAATAATACCAAAGAATTTGTGTTTGCAATCATTTTCAGGAAGAAACTGAGTATTATCTGACAGAATTGCAGGGGTGTCAGTACTTTTGGCCACAACTGTAATACCAACTAAGCACATGTAAGTGTTAATCTCTGTTTTCTTAATCCTTGTTATTTTTATATATTTGTAATGTACATATTTAATGTCTCAATTTATAGCAACTTTTACCTATTGTGAGAATCATGTGGGAATAGTGGATGAGGGCAGGTATATCTCGCCCAGATTCCTTTCCTATGTGGCCTAGTCTGGTCAGTATCGCACCTGCTTACTAATGGATAATGGGAGGTGGATATATAAGGATGCAAGGTGGTTGTGTGAGTGTCTCAGCCTGGGAACACAGAGAGCCTGTCTGTGTGAGAGACACACGTGAGTGGAAGCAGTGCCCACTGCAACTGTGGTTTGGCTGGACGGGAGAAGCCCGCCAGTTGGTAGTTAGGTTGTCCATTGTTTAGTTAGTGCCGGACAGGCAAGGATTTGTTTTATGTTTTATTTCCTTTTGCATTGCTTTCACCGTTAATAAACCTGACCCAGGGTCAGTTATACACGAATCCCAGCTCTGCGCCTGAGTTTCATGCTGAATGCACGTGACCTTTGACCCCAGCAAAGGCGATCCCTGAGTGTTTTATCACATTGTGGTGGAGAACGCAGGCATCACGTTGCAAGCATGAGCATGGAGGACGTGGTGAAAGCGCTGGTACAGTCCACCGCCGTCCAGCAAGAAGCTAATCGGGTGATGATGGCCCAGCTGAAGGAGTTGGTGGACATGACAGCTACCGATCGTTCGCTTCTCCAGCAGGTGGCGCAGCGCTTGGCAAGCTTACCTGAGCTTAACCTGGAAGCTGAGTCGAGAGTGATTCACGTTAGTTGGTACTGGCAGAAAATGACGCCTGATGATGACGTCGAGGCATACCTGACCACGTTTGAACGGACGGCGGTGCGAGAAAAATGGCCGAAGGCACGATGGGCCGGCCTGATTGCCCTGTTTCTTTCCGGTGAGGCCCAAAAGGCGTATTATGCCCGTAGAACCTGGCTCTAGGCTGGCATATCCTTACATGGTTCTGGAGAATGATTTACTCTATCAGATAGAGAAAAAGGGGGAAGATACGGTGCAACTATTAGTCGTGCCAAAACCCTACCGGCAGCAGGTCCTGGACCTGGCCCACGGACATGTGATGGGAGGTCACCTGGGAGTCCAGAAAACCACCGAAAGGATATTACACTGTTTTGTTTGGCCAGGCATGCATCACGATATTCGTGTATATTGCGAGTCTTGTCCTGACTGCCAAGCCTCTGCACCTAAGCCCCGGTTCTGTAGCCCTTTGGTACCCCTACCTATTATTGAAGTCCCGTTTGAGAGGATTGGGATGGATTTAGTTGGGCCCCTTCCACGGTCTGCACGTGGACACCAACATATCCTGGTCATCTTGGATTATGCCACTCGTTACCCGGAGGCCATCCCTTTGCGTAACACGGCCACCAAGACGATTGCCAAGGAGCTGGTGCATGTGTTTAGTCGGGTCGGTATACCGAAACAGATACTCACCGACCAGGGGACCCCCTTTATGTCCAGGATAATGAAGGAGCTCTGCCGATTGTTACAAATCGAACCGTTACGCACATCCGTGTATCACCCTCAAACAGACGGGTTGGTCGAACGGTTCAATAAAACTCTGAAGCAGATGCTGAGAAAGGTGATAGACAAGGATGGGAAGAACTGGGACTATTTACTTCCGTATTTGCTTTTTGCCATCAGGGAAGTACCCCAGTCTTCCACGGGATTCTCGCCTTTCGAGTTATTGTACGCCCGACGTCCTCGCGGACTGTTAGACGTTGCAAAAGAAACCTGGGAGGGTCAGGTCACTCCATTTAAAACAGTGATAGATCACATCACACAAATGCAGGACCGTATTGCGGCTGTTATGCCTATCGTCAAAGAACACATGATACAGGCTCAAGGAGCCCAAAAAAGAATCTATGATAGGGGCGCCAAGATCCGTACGTTTGCACCCGGAGATAGGGTGTTGATCCTGGTCCCCACGGTGGACAGTAAGTTCCTGGCAAAGTGGCAGGGCCCCTTTGAGATCAAGGAAAGAGTTGGTGAAGTAAACTACAAAGTATACCAGGCAGGTAAACGGAAACCTGAGCAGATTTATCATGTAAATCTGATAAAGCCCTGGAAGGATCGGTCTGCCTTGTCAGCGGAGCTGGCCCGTCCTGTCTGCTCGCATACCATACCGGAGGTACGGGTTGCAGAGACTCTCTCGGAGCGGCAAAAGACGGAAGTCAGGCAGTTTCTACTTCACAACCAAAAGTTTTTCTCAGAAAAACCCGGGCAGACTATGCTAATGAAACATGACATCGTAACGGAACCTGGTGTCACAGTTCACGTAAAGCCCTACCGAATCCCGGAAGCGCGCCGTGAAGCCGTTTCCCGAGAAGTGAAGGCAATGTTAGAGTTAGGAGTCATTGAGGAATCGCACAGTGCGTGGTCCAGCCCGATTGTGCTAATTCCTAAACCGGACGGCACCATCCGGTTCTGCAATGACTTCAGGAAACTGAATGCGGTCTCAAAATTTGATGCCTACCCTATGCCCCGGGTCGATGAGTTAATAGATCGGTTAGGAAAAGCCCGGTATATTACGACCCTAGACCTAACAAAGGGGTATTGGCAGATCCCTCTGGCGGAGGCTGCCAGAGAAAAGACGGCATTTGCTACCCCAGAAGGTCTATTTCAGTATGTGTATATGCCGTTTGGACTGCACGGAGCACCAGCGACCTTCCAGAGACTGATGGATCGAGTCCTGAGGCCACATAGGCGGTACGCTTCGGCCTATTTGGACGACATTGTCATTTACAGCTTGGACTGGGAGACTCATCTCCAGAAAGTACAAGCTGTGATTGACGACCTGTGGGAGGCAGGTCTAACCGCGAACCCCAAGAAATGTCACATCGGGCTAGAAGAAGCCCGGTATTTGGGGTATGTAATTGGGAGGGGTGTTGTTAAACCCCAGGTTGATAAGATTCAGGCGGTTCAGGACTGGCCACAACCTGTCAACAAGAAGTAGGTACAAGCCTTCCTGGGGATCGCTGGCTATTATCGCCGGTTCATACCCAATTTTGCAGCCATCGCTACCCCCCTGACGGATCTTACAAAAGGGAAAGACTCCGTCATGATTAAATGGAGTTTAGCGGCTGAAGAAGCCTTCCATAGCCTAAAACGGGCACTTTGCTCTCAGCCCGTACTGGTGACTCCAGACTTCCGCAGCAAGTTTGTGGTACAAACGGATGCCTCTGATACCGGTATCGGGGCCGTACTCTCACAAGTGAGGGACGGAGTGGAACACCCAGTCCTCTATCTCAGCAGGAAGCTGAATAAACACGAGCAAAGGTATGCAGTCGTGGAAAAAGAGTGCCTAGCCATTAAGTGGGCTCTAGAGGCCCTCAAATATTACCTGGTGGGCCGAAAGTTCAGGCTGATCACTGACCATGCCCCTCTCAAGTGGATGCACTTGAACAAGGAACGGAATAGCCGGGTGACCCGGTGGTTCCTTGCCCTGCAGGCCTACACTTTTACGGTGGAGCACCGCCCAGGGGTACAGATGGGGAATGCAGATGCCCTGTCCCGAGTGCACTGTTTGGCGGGTGTCATTGCTCGACCAGAGTGGTCTGAGCAGAAGGGGGGGATATGTGAGAATCATGTGGGAAGGGCAGGTATATCTCGCCCAGATTCCTTTCCTATGTGGCCTAGTCTGGTCAGTATCGCACCTGCTTACTAATGGATAATGGGAGGTGGATATATAAGGATGCCAGGTGGTTGTGTGAGTCTCTCAGCCTGGGAACACAGAGAGCCTGTCTGTGTGAGAGACACACACGTGAGTGGAAGCAGTGCCCACTGCAACTGTGGTTTGGCTGGACGGGAGAAGCCCGCCAGTTGGTAGTTAGGTTGTCCATTGTTTAGTTAGTGCCGGACAGGCAAGGATTTGTTTTATGTTTTATTTCCTTTTGCATTGCTTTCACCGTTAATAAACCTGACCCAGTGTCAGTTATACCCGAATCCCCGCTCTGCGCCTGAGTTTCATGCTGAATGCACGTGACCTTTGACCCCAGCAAAGGCGATCCCGGAGTGTTTTATCACACTATGTAATCACTGCCCACATTTTGGGAATAAATGATAAAATCTATTAGTTTGTCTCCATGCTCTAAGAAATGAACTATGTGCCTTTTTTAGATAATCGCTACTAATTTGGGGGTTTGCCACAGACCCTCTTAATTAACTCTTTGATTAAGTGAATTGTGGCTGGTGGCAGCGTGGTGTGTTTGGTTGGTTAGGCTAGTTGGCAGTCCGGAAGGGTCTTATATTGCTGGATGAGTGGCCGTGGCCGGAGCATTGATAATTCCCTTACTGCAGTAGTCTAATTGCCCGTGCACAACTACAGCCCATCCGGCGACTAATTATCCTAGGTGCAGTTCCCTGACTGACCTGAGGGTAAGGGGGCGCCGGAGAGCTGCGAGTTCCAAAGTGGAACTGAGAAAGTGGGATATACATAAATCCCCGCAGTTCTTGGAAGGTTGTTAGCAGTGGTGGGGCATCCAAAATACCCCCTGCGGTAAATTGTTAGAGCAAGATTAGCTTGCTGTATTTTTGTCACATGGTACCAGTGGCGGGATAACTAAGATAAGCCCCCACTGTGCCTGTGATAGCCGTGTGCCGGCAGTGCGTCGCGTCCCTCCGTCAGCTGACATACCAGTGTCAGTGGTGGGATCGTGACATATTGGTGGCACAGGCTGTCCGTTCGTCACAAACTCATTTGGAATCTGCCCTGGTGGACAGATAGTCAGGCTGGGACTAGACATCACACAAACAGAACTGAAACCCATGCATCTGTGTACATACAGAAAGTCATCCTGTGCATTATCATTGAATGTCCCGCAGAGACCGCTGATGTTGTCTTTCCAGCGTCCGTCCACTTGTAGGTAAAGTCGCAGGCCGTCCCGGTCATACAACAGCTGCAGCCCCACCGCTGTCTTCACTTGTACAAACACCGAGGACAAATGTTTGATGTCAAACACATCTGTAAGAAATGCAAAGATAAGAATGACCCATGGCATCATGTCTCACAATCTGCAAGACACAAACTTCATTGATATCCATACAAACTCCATCCATACACACACAGACACACCAACCATATACAGATACGCCAGCCATATATACACACACCAACCATACACACACCAGCCATACACACACCAGCCATATACAGACACACCAACCATACACACACCAGTCATATACACACACCAGCCATATATACACACACCAGCCATATACAGATACGCCTGCCATATTGTCACGCCTCCTGCCTGCCATACCTACCAGCGCGGTCCCGCTGCTCTTCTGCGCGCCTCCCGGCGCGCTCCTGCTCCACGTCGCGTCCCCACTCCAGACATCCGGGCTCCCCGTCGTCGTTCCTGCTCGCCTGCGCCTGTCTACCCCCTTGGCGCTTGGACCTTTGGGAGCAGTGATGCAGTGGCTCCGCCCCCAACATGGCGGCGCCCACCGGCTATTTCAGCAAGGCGTCTTGTCAGGTAAGATGCCTGATTATCTTCTGCGGTGACGCTGTTCCTGCTCTAGCGTTTCCGCCACCCTCAGGTCCCTGTATCCTCTGTGCTATCCTTCCGCCCAGTCTGCGCTGCCTCCGGTAGCTCCTCTGCTCCGTGTCCTCCTGCCTAGCCCAGTGTCTCTGCCTTGTCCTTTGTGCTTCTCTGGTCTGTTACCCTTTGCTATCTGTCCGACCGCTCTGTGTGTTGTCCGTACCATGCCCACCTTCCTCTCTCGCCCGCAGTCACCAGTCTCCGTCTGCCTCTAGTGTCCCCGGTCCGGCTAGCCTCTATTTCCCTTAGTTCCTACTGTCCCTCCGTACATCTGGGCTCTGTATCTCCTCGCCACTGACTCTCTTATTCCTAGCCCTGGTCGTCCCTTTGGATGCGGCTGTTACGGTTCCATCCCTCGTGGGCCTGCTCCTAACGCTCCCTGTATAGGGGGTGGTTCCACCTGGTCAGCTCGCCCCCAGGGGCTCTGGAGCCGTGACCCAGAGGGTCCACTTCCAGGTTCCTCCATCTTTTCCCACACCGTAACAGCATAATCAGGCCATGTCCTAATATGTTCAAGACAACCTATCCCAAGGCTTCATTCGGAAATCCTCGTCCCCTGCTGGAGCAGGCTTCTTTTTTGTGAAAAAGAAGGATGGGTCTCTGTCATGATATGTATTTTTCCCCAATACTTTGCAATGTCTTGTGTATACCTGTAACAATATGTTTCCTTTCCCCATTGCCTGTGTCTCTGGGACTATAATGTAATTATGTAAGTAACCTGTCTCCTTTCCACAAGACTTGTGTATCTAGACCATAATTGAATTCAGGCTTGGGTCAACACAGCTAGGGGAATCACCATTGTTCTCCTCAGCAGGGGGAGGACTCACAATACACATCCTCGTAGACACCTCGGAGCCATGCGATGGACCAAACCATTGACTAGGAGGTGGGAACTTCTACTCCCTTACACTTGGGCTGATCCCAGGAGCCCAAGACAATGGACTTATGTGTGACCCATCAGATGTGAGTTGGATGCTGAAAGAGAAGGGCGAGGCTGTCTGAGGAAGCCTCGGCCTTAGTGTGATCATGGCGGATTTCTGGGACTCTAAAAGGACTATGGTTTTGTGATCTGGCACAAGGATTGTCGGGAGGTGCCCCCGAATCAGTTTCCTGTGGACTTATTTTGGGACTCTGCAAATTACCTTCGTGTTGTTCCTGTGTTCTGGTCAATAAATCTGTTGGATCGTTCCCAGGCCTGTTGTCCCTCCTTGCTCTGGAGAATATTCCCGTCACAAACTGGTGGCAGCGGTGGGATTTGAACCCACGCCTCGAAAGAGACTGGAGGAGAACGGCCCATTAACATCGGGAACCAGCACCGCAGAGTACAAGAACTGGACTGCGGTGAACCTACAAACAAAGGCCCGTGAACTGGGAGTCAGCTACAAGGGACTCTCCAAGGAGCAGCTGATTGAGGCTTTGGAAGCAGTTCGCCTGCAAGATGATGCTGAGGAAGGATCCTCACAGCAAAGAGAGGAAAGACGGCAGCCGGAGGTGAATACCCAAAAAAGATGGCCTTGCTGGGAGAAGAGGCTACCATAGAAGATAAGAGGGAGGTCATGCGCACAGCCAAGGAGAGGCAGCGCAGGATGGAGAGGGCAATGCTGGAGAGGGAGATCGCTTTGGAGGCAGCGAGAAGCTCCAGACAGACTGTACCCACAGCATCCCCCATGAGGGAACTCCCCAGAGTGTCCCGCAAAGACTTCAAGCCGTTTAATGAGGCTTCCGGTGACATTGAGGGCTTCTTCCTGGACTTTGAGCATCAGTGTCGATTAATGGAAGTCCCGGAAAGGGAGCGCGTCCGACATCTTGTGGGGCTCTTAGAGGGTGGAGCTGCCGCAGCCTATAGAGCTATGGACCCTCGGTGGAACTGTGAGTATGCGGAGATTAAACAGACTATTCTAGAACATTATGCTGTGACCCCAGACACTTACAGGACTCAGTTCCGTACTTTAGCCTGTGATGAGGAAGTGTCCTTCAAGATGTATGCTCACAAACTCAAACATATATGTAATCGCTGGCTGGAGGCAGAGGAGGCCATAACCTGGGAGACGTTCCTGCAGGTCATCCTAAAAGAGCAGTTTTATTTTAAGTGCCCCGCTGAGATACGGGAATGGGTGCGTGAAAGGAGACCAGCAACAGTGGAGGAAGCTGCAGCTCTAGCTGATGAGGCTCTCACCATCAAGCCTCAGTGGAAAAAATTACTACTCAGGGAGAAAAACACTACCAGCCCCCCAACGCTGGCGGCCCCTGGTCCTTCTGCCTCCAATATTCACCATCCCACTAGACCATCAACTCATGGTGACCTTCGTGTGACTGTGCCTCGCATTACTCCTGCTCCACCTTCGGGACTACGACGTGGAGGAAGAATCCCGGAGCGCAGATGCTATGGATGTGGGCAGCCCGGGCATATGCAATTCCAATGTCCAGGTGTACGGAGGCAGAACACCTACAGACCGCCTTTGCCTGTTCATTATCTACAGACTCCCTCACCTGGAGAAGAGATGGATTCAGTGCCTGATGACTTGCCAAGTGACTCTGATATCCTGGCTTCCCTACCAGGAGTCTATGGGGTGCGAGCCCCAGCCACCTGTTCTTCTATCTTCAGCACAAACATCTACAGGAGGTCGTGCTGGATGGTCAAAAAGTTGTTGGCTTCCGTGACACTGGGGCTTTTCTCACCATAGCCGATCCCCGAGTAATTCAACCAGAAGCAATTCAAAAGGGACCAGGAATTGCCATTGAATTGGCTGGAGGTACCCAGAGATATATTCCAAGAGTGAGTGTGACCCTGGATTATGGCTTTGGGGCCAAACAATGCGTGGTCGGTGTGATGAGCGGCCTCCCTGCAGACGTTCTTCTAGGAAATGATGTGGGGAATCTTCATTGCCACTTTGTCGGTGCGGTAACCCGAAGTCAACCCAAGAGAGCAGCAAATGTGGACGTGTACAACCCATCCATGGAAATGAGGCCACCAGAACCGCCGTCACAGCCGGTGAGTGATTCTTCTTGTGGGGATAATATGAATGTTACCTGGGATAAAGTTCAGTTTAGACAAGAAGTGGAGACTGACCCCACCCTAGCTAGTTTTAGAGCTCGAGCTGAAATAGGGCAGCTAGGGGAGAATGGAGAAAGAATTATCAGAGAAAATGGACTTCTGTATCGGGTTACCAATGCTGACTCCCTAGATAAGCCCTGGACTTATAGCAAACAGCTGATTGTTCCTCGAAATACAGAATTCCCCTATTACACCTTGCTCATGATATTCCTACTGCTGGCCATCAAGGCAAAACCCGCACCGAGAGACGATTGACTCAATCTTTCTATTGGCCTGGGATTTCCCAAGCAGTGGCGCATTTCTGCCGAACTTGCGACATATGTCAGCGCAGAGGGCGACCCGGAGATCACCCAAAGGCACCCCTGCAACCGCTCCCTATAATAGAAGAACCCTTTCAAAGAGTAGCTGTTGATATCATTGGACCTCTGGCTAAACCAAGTAAATCTGGAAAGCAGTACATTCTCACTGTTGTTGACTATGCCACCCGATATCCAGAAGCGGTGGCCTTCTCAAGTATTTCTGCAGCCAAGGTGGCCGAGGCCCTGGTTACCATTTTCACCAGAGTAGGATTTCCCAGTGAGATCTTGTCGGACCAAGGCTCCCAGTTCATGTCGGAGCTGGTCCAGTGTCTGTGGCGCACCTGTGGAGTACGAGCGATCCGCACGACCCCGTATCATCCCCAAACAAATGGACTTTGTGAACGATTCAATGGCACTCTGAAGAATATGCTGAGGGCCTTCACTGACAGAGATTCAAACTGGGAGAAGTACCTACCCCATCTCTTGTTTGCCTATCGGGAAGTTCCCCAGGAGTCCACTGGGTTCTCCCCCTTTGAACTACTCTATGGAAGAAAGGTCCGAGGACCCTTAACCCTGCTCAAGGAATACTGGGAGGGGCAAGTTGAAGATACAGGGGCCCCTGTTGTCCCTTATGTCCTAAAGCTGCGAGAAACCCTGGCCCAACTTGCTAGTTTTGCCCAGAGTCATGTGCGGATGGCTCAAACCAGACAGAAGACATGGTATGACCGTAAAGCACGCTACCGGGAGTTTGTAGAAGGACAACAGGTCTTAATGATTGTTCCCCATCGGCAGAATAAACTGCAGACAGCATGGGAGGGTCCCTTCCGGGTTCTCAGAAAACTGAATGACACCAATTACCTTCTTGCTTTAGATGATCAGGGGCTAAGACAAAAGACTGTCCATGTGAATATGATTAAGGAGTACCATGACCGGAACCTTCCAATGATAGCAAGCTGTCGGCTAGCTTCAGAGGACGGTCAAGAGGATGAGGACTCCCTACCTGATCTCGTGGAAGCAGCGAGAGCCCCATCCACTGTGGAACAGGTTCCTCTGGGAGATCACCTGGATTCCTTACAGAAAAACCAGATGCTGGGAGTGCTTCAACAGAGACGTGCTGCTTTCTCATCCCAACCAGGTCGAACCACCGTCACCCAACATCATGTGGACACTCAGGGCATCCGTCCCATACAACAGGCTCCTTACCGGGTACCTGAATCAGTTCGAAACACCATGCAGCACGAACTGGAGGAGATGTTACAGCTTGGGGTAATCCAGGCCTCCCATAGCCCTTGGGCCTCTCCTGTGGTGTTAGTACCCAAGAAGGATGGGAGTACTCGATTTTGTGTGGACTATCGACGACTAAACGACCATACCGTCAGTGATCCTTACCCAATGCCTCGTATTGACGAACTTCTAGACCGACTGGCTGGATCCCGATATGTCACTACCTTGGATCTCAGTAAGGGATACTGGCAAATCCCTCTCACTGAGGAAGGGAGAGAACGGTCCGCTTTTATAACCCCCTTTGGTCTGTATGAATTCCTAAATATGCCCTTTGGAATGAAGAATGCCCCGGCCACCTTCCAGAGAATGGTGGACCAGATCCTCCGGGGATGTGGTGACTTTGCTTGTGCCTACTTGGATGATATCGCCATCTTCAGCCAGACGTGGGAGGAACATCTGAACCAAGTAGCCGTTATTCTTGACCTGCTTCTTGCAGCAGGCCTAACCATTCGACCAGATAAATGCCAATTGGGGATGGGTGAAGTCCAGTACCTAGGGCATAGAGTAGGAGGAGGGAAGCTCCGTCCTGAACCTGCCAAAATCCAGGCTATTAGAGACTGGCCTGTACCCCAAACTAAGAAACAAATTATGGCTTTTTTGGGCACTGCCAGTTATTACCGAAAATTTGTTTCTCATTTCAGCACTGTGGCCAAGCCTCTTACCGACCTGACCAAGAAAACGATGCCCCGGCTGGTGATCTGGACTCCAGCCTGTGATGAGGCTTTTAACCGGCTGAAGGACGCCCTGGTCTGTGACCCTGTTCTGGCTGCTCCACATTACAAGAAGAGATTCATTGTGCAGACGGACGCCTCTGCTTATGGACTGGGGGCTGTCCTCAGCCAGGTGAATGCAGCTGGGGACGAACACCCCATTGCCTACCTTAGCAGGAAACTGCTGGACCGAGAAGTGGCCTATGCAACTGTTGAAAAAGAATGTCTGGCTGTAGTGTGGGCCCTTAGGAAACTAAGGCCGTATCTGTATGGACGAGAATTCACTGTGGTTACTGATCACAATCCCCTCACCTGGCTGAACAGAGTCTCTGGTGACAATGGACGCTTACTACGATGGAGCCTGGCTCTGCAGCCCTATAACTTTACCATACAGTATAGAAGAGGCAGCCAACACCAAAATGCAGATGGACTGTCCAGGCAAGAGGAGCCCTGAGTCCTATCAGCCATGCCTGTGTGTACTTAACAAGCGACCTGTAGAGGTCCCTAGTACGTACACAAATTAGGAGGGGAAGGGATTGTCATGATATGTATTTTTCCCCAATACTTTGCAATGTCTTGTGTATACCTGTAACAATATGTTTCCTTTCCCCATTGCCTGTGTCTCTGGGACTATAATGTAATTATGTAAGTAACCTGTCTCCTTTCCACAAGACTTGTGTATCTAGACCATAATTGAATTCAGGCTTGGGTCAACACAGCTAGGGGAATCACCATTGTTCTCCTCAGCAGGAGGAGGACTCACAATACACATCCTCGTAGACACCTCGGAGCCATGCGATGGACCAAACCATTGACTAGGAGGTGGGAACTTCTACTCCCCTACACTTGGGCTGATCCCAGGAGCCCAAGACAATGGACTTATGTGTGACCCATCAGATGTGAGTTGGATGCTGAAAGAGAAGGGCGAGGCTGTCTGAGGAAGCCTCGGCCTTAGTGTGATCGTGGCGGATTTCTGGGACTCTAAAAGGACTATGGTTTTGTGATCTGGCACAAGGATTGTCGGGAGGTGCCCCCGAATCAGTTTCCTGTGGACTTATTTTGGGACTCTGCAAATTACCTTCGTGTTGTTCCTGTGTTCTGGTCAATAAATCTGTTGGATCGTTCCCAGGCCTGTTGTCCCTCCTTGCTCTGGAGAATACTCCAGTCACAGTCTCTTCGTCCGTGTATTGATTATCGTGGCCTAAACCGCATCACGGTGAAGAACAAATAGCCACTGCCGCTTATCTCGGAGCTTTTTGACCGCTTGAGGGGAGCAAGAGTTTTTACCAAGCTTGACCTGTGAGGAGCCTACAACCTTGTTCGCATACGTTCAGGAGATGAGTGGAAGACCGCATTCAACACACGAGACGGCCTCTACGAATATTTAGTCATGCCTTTTGGCCTCTGCAACGCGCCTGCGGTCTTCCAGGAGCTCGTTAACGATATCTTCCTAGACCTCCTATACTCCTGTGTCGTAGTCTACCTAGACGACATCTTGATCTTCTCCCCAGACCTGTCCACTCATCGCCGAGATGTCTGCCAGGTTCTCCAACGCCTCAGGGAAAATCTCCTTTTTGCCAAATTGGAGAAATGCATTTTTGAGCAATCTTCGCTGCCCTTTCTTGGGTACATCGTCTCGAGCTCCAGGTTGGAGATGGATCCTGAGAAAGTTTCTGCGGTCCTCGATTGGCCATGTCCACTTGGGGTGAAGGCGATCCAGCGTTTTTTGGGATTTGCCAATTATTATAGGCAATTTATCCCTCATTTCTCTACCCTGACTAAGCCCATTCCTGCTCTTGTCCGCAAGGGAGCCAATTCTAACCACTGGCCCGCGGACACTGAGGTCGCCTTCGAGGCTCTGAAGCAAGAATTCGCAAAATCTCCTGTGCTCCACCGCCCTGATGCCAATAGGCCATTCGTCCTCGAGGTGGACGCATCTTCAGTTGGAGCAGGAGAAGTTGTTCTGCAGAAATCCTCCTCTGGCCGCTTAGTCACCTGCGGATTCTTCTCTAAAGCCTTTTCCGCTCCGGAACGAAATTACTCCATTGGGGATAGAGAGCTGCTAGCCATTAAGCTAGCCCTCGAGGAGTGGCGCCATCTCCTCGAAGGGGCAGTCCATCCGTTCATCATCTTCACGGATCACAAGAACTTGGAGTATGTTCAGTCCGCCCAAAGACTCAACCCACGGCAGGCCAGGTGGTCTTTGTTCTTCGGGCGATTCAATTTTGAACTCCACTTCCGACCGGGAGACAAGAACATCAAGGCTAACGCCTTATCCCGGTCATTTTTGCCTATGGACAGCGAGGATGAACCTACACATATTATTAACCCGGCCAAGATTCTTACCGTGGCCCCACTAAGCCTAGTCACTCCACCACCGGGAAAAACCTTTATGCCAAGTGGGGACAGGCTTAAGGTCCTACGATGGAGCCATTCCTCGAAGTTTTCCGGACATGCTGGAACCAAGAAGACCCTCTCACTCATCTCTCGCCACTATTGGTGGCCCTCGCTTCACCGAGACGTAGTGGAGTTCATCGCCTCCTGTCCCTCCTGCGCCAGAAACAAAGTCCCTAGACAACGCCCTTCTGGTCTCCTACACCCGTTGCCTGTGCCTTCGGTCCCATGGACCCACATTGCTATGGACTTTATTACCGATTTACCTCCTTCCTCTAAGTGCTCGGTGATCCTGGTGGTCGTAGATCGGTTTTCCAAAATGGCCCATTTCATTCCCTTACCTGGTCTGCCTACGGCTCCTGAGTTGGCGAAGATTTTCTTGCTCCACATCTTCTGCCTCCATGGTTTTCCTCTGCATATTGTCTCGGACCGAGGAGTCCAGTTTACCTCCCGCTTTTGGCGAGCTCTCTGCGGATTAATGAAGATCACTCTAGATTTCTCCTCGGCTTATCATCCACAGTCGAATGGGCAAGTTGAACGAGTCAACCAAACTCTAACTTCCTATCTCCGGCATTTTTGCAACGCCCACCAGGATGACTGGGTTTCTCTGCTGCCCTGGGCCGAATTCGCCTACAATAATCATCCCAGTGAAGCCTCCTCCAAGTCTCCTTTTTTCGTAGTCTTTGGCCAGCATCCCGGCATCCCCCTTCCCGTTTCCTCCACCTCTGGCGTGCCGGCAGCGGACTCCGTGTCCGCGGACTTCTCTCAGATTTGGAGAGAGACCAAGGAGGCTCTTGAAACTGCCAGTGGCAAAATGAAGCGGTATGCCGACAAAAAACGTTTGGACGCTCCTCCGTACCGCCCAGGAGATAAGGTTTGGCTGTCCTCACGATACATCAGGCTAAAAATCCCATCCTATAAGCTAGGTCCACGTTACATTGGCCCCTTGGAAATCGTAAAACGCATCAACGATGTGGCCTACAAATTGAAATTACCTGCCTCACTGCGTATCCCCGACGTCTTTCACGTATCACTCCTCAAACCAGCAGTGTTTAATTGTTTTCACTCGGCTCCTTCCCTCACCCTCCTACCAAGTAGTGCTGACAACACCTTTGAGGTGAAGGATATACTTGCTATGAAGACGGTTAGGGGAAGAACGTTGTTTTTGGTCGATTGGAAGGGTTTTGGTCCTGAGGAGAAATCTTGGGAACCCCGAGGGAATATTGATGCTCCTCGTATTATGAAAAGATTTCTCTCCAGCGTTAGAAAGAGGGGGAGTAAAGGGGGGGGGTACTGTCACGCCTCCTGCCTGCCATACCAACCAGCGCGGTCCCGCTGCTCTTCTGCGCGCCTCCTGGCACGCTCCTGCTCCACGTCGCGTCCCTGCTCCGGACATCCGGGCTCCCCGTCGTCATTTCTGCGCGCCTGCGCCTGTCTACCCCCTTGGCGCTCGGACCTCTGGGAGCAGTGACGCAGTGGCTCCGCCCCCAACATGGCGGCGCCCACCGGCTATTTCAGCAAGGCGTCTTGTCAGGTAAGACGCCTGATTATCTTCTGCGGTGACGCTGTTCCTGCTCTAGCGTTTCCGCCACCCTCAGGTCCCTGTATCCTCTGTGCTATCCTTCCGCCCAGTCTGCACTGCCTCCGGTAGCTCCTCTGCTCGGTGTCCTCCTGCCTAGCCCGGTGTCTCTGCCTTGTCCTTTGTGCTTCTCTGGTCTGTTACCCTTTGCTATCTGTCCGACCGCTCTGTGTGTTGTCCGTACCATGCCCACCTTCCTCTCTCACCAGTCTCCGTCTGCCTCTAGTGTCCCCGGTCCGGCTAGCCTCTATTTCCCTTAGTTCCTACTGTCCCTCCGTACATCTGGGCTCTGTATCCCCTCGCCACTGACTCTCTTATTCCTAGCCCTGGTCGTCCCTTTGGCTCCGGCTGTTACGGTTCCATCCCTCGTGGGCCTGCTCCTAACGCTCCCTGTATAGGGGGTGGTTCCACCTGGTCAGCTCGCCCCCAGGGGATCTGGAGCCGTGACCCAGAGGGTCCACTTCCAGGTTCCTCCATCTTTTCCCACACCGTAACACATATATACACACACCAACCATACACACACCAGCCATACACACACAACAGCCATACACACACCAGTAGTGTTGAGCATTCTGATACCGCAAATATCGGGTATCGGCCGATATTCGCGGTATCGGAATTCCGATACTGAGTTCCGATACTTTATGCATATCGAATACCGGAATCAGAAGTTCCCATAATGCTATGAGCCAGTTTGATTTGATTCAGCCAATGAGGAATCCTCAGAAGTGTGGGCACATCCTGTTAGGCATGTAGACATGTTAACTAATGGCATGGCTGTGATTGGCTGCTGAAATGATGTCATGATCCACTATAAAAGCCGCCGCCGCCATTTAGGGTTCACTCTGCTGTGAATTCAGTTAGGGACAGGCTGCTGTTCAAGACTCTGAGGGAAAGTTAGAGATAGCGATTTGCTAAATAATATTGTGCTTTACCCAGGTTACATTATCAATTACTGTAGCTTTCTTTTGCCTTGCAGCGCTGTTCACAGCTGTCTGCAAGGTCTGTGTGAGTGCAGCTCACGCTGAGTAGTGTGTCCTGCACCACCTCTGGTTGTAGGCCGCTCAGCGTGCGTCACTGCCTCATACATATTTTTGATTATTGCTGCTCATTTTTCATTAATTCTCCTATTAGTGTGCATCCATCCGTATCCATATACATTGATTGCAAACACTATAGGAGTAGACAGCGGAGCCTTTCTGCAGCCTTTCAGTGCTAGTGTCCAGTTCTCTGCACTGTTCACGGCTGTCTGTGAGGTCTCTGTGTGTGAGTGCATCTCACGTTGTAGTGTGTTCTGCAGCCACCTCTGGTTGTAGTCCGCTCAGCGTGCGTCACTGCCTCATACATAGTCCTTTTGTTGGTTTATTACAGCTAATTTTTCCTGATTTTTTTCTCCTATTAGTGTCCTTCCTTCCGTATCCATCTACATTGGTTGGTTGC
This sequence comes from Dendrobates tinctorius, assembly GCF_039654945.1. Classification (NCBI taxonomy): domain Eukaryota; kingdom Metazoa; phylum Chordata; class Amphibia; order Anura; family Dendrobatidae; genus Dendrobates; species Dendrobates tinctorius. The sequence continues at coordinate 56,213 of NW_027362253.1, forward strand.
AAACACTATATAGGAGTAGATAGAGGAGCCTTTTTTCTGGCTTGTGCCCTGCAGCCGCAGCCAGATTAGTATTACCCTATTTTTTGGAGCCTCATCTTTTGCATTGTAGGTTACCTTCCTGCATTGTAATAGCTCCAAAAAGTTTGTGATACTATCGCTTTCACATCTTTGGTCACATCCTTTTTGTTTTTTTGAAAAAAAAAAACACGTAAATAAAGTTCACCAAACACTCCACTTGACAGTTGTGTAGGCCACAGTAGCTTATATTAAAGTGTAGTCCACACACTTTATAAAATTAGTGTTTCTTATACCTGTTAGCAGCTGTTCAGGAATAAGCACACTAAGCCCCCCCTTTGTACTTTTCTGCCTATCTTTATCAGTCTACCAAGATGAAGAAGGCAGGGAGTAAGGCACGTGGTTGTGGGCGTGGAGTTTCAGCAGGGAGAGGACGTGGGGATTCTGTGCCTGCTGCGGGCACCAGTGACTCAGCATCCCCCAGTTTTACCAGGCAACAGTCCTTTATGAGCAGCTTTGTAGGACCTCGCCGTACCCCACTGCTGCGGGACGAACAAATTGAAGCCGTTGTCGGATGGATGGCAGATAACGCATCGACTTCAATGACTTCCACATCCTCTCAGGGCCAGAGCACTGAAGAGCAACCATCTGTCTATTCACCACCTGCCAAAGTGCCCAGGCAGTTAGAGACCCCTGTACAGGAGCCATCTCTCCTTCTGTTCTCTGAATCTGTTGGCTTGGAAAGAGGGGCCAGCAAAGCAGCATTCTAGAATGTGAAGACGAGGGAGTATGCAGTGATGCGCAACTGCTTTGTCCCTCTGAATCTGAAGAGGCGGGTGGGCCAGTGCCTATGGACAGCACACCTCAGTATGCATCAGATGATGAGACTCAGGTGCCACTTTCTGGTGCGTACTGTGCTGGCGAGACTACCCAGGAGAAGCAGGTGTTTGAAGAGGGGAGTGTAGATGATAAGGTCCTTGACCCATCATGGCGTGAGGAACAGGAAGGTGGTGGGAGCAGCTCTGAGGAAGAGATTCCCCGAACGGCCAAAACAGGAGGGAGAAGGAGGGGGCAGACTTGGTTGCCTGTAGCCTCCACTTCGGCACCGGTTAGGAGCATTCCTCTTCCAAAACCCAAAACGGGCGCTCCCAGGACTTGCAGTGCGTGGTCCTTTTTTGACACAGTTGCAGATGACATTTGCTTTGTCAAATGCAAGCTGTGTCACCAGAAAGTCAAAAGAGGGAAAAGTGTCAGCAACCTCAATACCACAAATATGTGGAAACATGTGCGGACCAAGCACGTGGTGGAGTTTCAAAGACACACTGAAGACGTAGGCTGTTATGATTGAGTCACCGTAGGAGGCAGACACAAAAATAGAAGCTACGTCCAGAAAACCAGAGAAGTTGGCAACTATCAGATTGCAGACCCCTGAACCTATCAACACAACTGGCAGTAGCCGTTGTAGCACAACTGGCAGTTCCTACGATGCCCTAGACCCCTCGATCACAGCTGGAGCGCTAAATAGCCTAAAGACAGAAAAAGAAATCTAAACTGCCCCAGAGCAGACCCCAAAGTAAAAGGCAGCCTCCAACATATAATGACGGTGAAGCAAGATGAAAAAACACTCACACAGATAGAAAGATAGGCTGAGCAAACGATGGGGCCCAAGCTAGCTAAACAGAACAGGAAAGGATAGTTGCTGTCTGCAATCTGCCAAAACCCTATCAAAGACATAAGCCAACAAGCTGATATGAAAAAGACCCTGAAGCAGCTAGGCTTCAAAAACTAAATCAGCACTCAGGTATTTTCAGAAGACAGAGCTAAAGGAATTCAGCACACCCCAGCAGGGAATGGCAGAAATCCAGAAAAACAAAGCAAAACAAAGTCTAAGCAAAAATGCAAAAGGCCGAGCAGAAAACTTAGCTTTAGAGGAGCAGGAATTCAGACTGGTCTCCAAGGATCCCACAGAGAAATCACCCGCAGGGCAGAAGGGCGTCGGCAGCCTTATATCCAGTCAGTAACTCCACTCAGCCAGTCATCATCATCAGACTCAGGTGTTTGATAATCAGGCTCACTACCTTTCTTTACCAGAAGAGGGAGTTCCTCGGGCCTCAGTAGTGAAGGGGATAATGAACTCACAACAGTAGGCCAACCTACAGCACCACCTACCACCTCTTCAGCTCGCGTTGTGGCCTCTTCCTCCAGCTCACACACAGCTGGTTCGGCTTCCTCACAGGATCGCCATAGAAGAACCTCTGGCACTGTTGTCCACAGACCCAGTGACATTCCACCCACAGCACCACGTTCCCTGTCATCCTCACACTCCCAGGCCACTCTACAGCCATCGGTAGCACCGGCATGGGAGAAAAGGCGGCCATACTCGGCAAACCATCCCCGAGCACAGGCTCTGAATGCTGGCATTGCAAAACTACTGGCCCTTGAAATGCTCTCATTCATGCTGGTGGAGACTGACACCTTCCGTAACTTCATGGCATTGGCAGTCAAACAATACACTGTGCCCAGCCGCTTTTACTTCAGCAGGCAAGCCGTCCCTGCCCTGCAAAAGCATGTGGAGGGAAAAATTAAACATGCGCTACTAAACGCCGTCAGTAGCAAGGTCCACCTGACCACCGATGCGTGGACCAGTACCCATGGACAGGGACGATACCTTTCCCTCACTGCCCATTGGGTCAATGTTGTGGAGCCGGGTACAGATCTTGAGAGTGGCGCTATACGTGTTCTGCCAACTCCAAGGATTGCAGGAATCCAGTGTGTACACATTGACTCCTCCTCATACTCCAGTTCCTCAGAATCAGCGCTGCAGGAGCCTGTTACGACCGACGTGGCCAAACGTCAACAGGCCGTACTGAAATTAATATCTATGGGGAATCGAAGCCACACAGCGCAGGAGCTCTGGAATGCAGGAGAGCGACGTGTGGTTTGTGCCAGCGAATCTCCAGCCAGGCTTGGTAGTGTGTGACAATGGCCGAAATCTGGTGGCAGCTCTGGGCCTAGGCAACCTCACTCACATCCCATGTCTGGCACATGTGCTCAATTTGGTCGTGCAGAGCTTTCTGAGGGACTATCCAGATCTTGATGCACTGCTGCACAAGGTTCGCATAGAGTGCGCTCACTTGCGGCGTTCCAGCATGGCAAGATCGCGCATTGCAGCTCTGCAGCGCCGATTCCGCCTTACGGAACATCGCATCATATGTGACAAACCCACCAGGTGGAATTCAACGTTACATATGTTGGAGCGGTTGTGTGAGCAGCAGGCAGCAATAATGGAGTACCAGCTGCATCAGGCACAAACAAGTCGCACTGTGCGCCGGTCACACTGCAGCACCACTGAGTGGGCCTCTATGAAGAACATCTGCCACGTTTTGCGTGCCTTCGATGATTCCACTCGGATGGTGAGTGCAGATGATGCACTAGTCAGCATGACTGTCCCCCTTATCTGCCTGCTTCAAAAAGCACTGCAAGCACTAAGGGAGGAGGTTTTGGAAGAGGTGGAGGATGAGGAGTCACAAATGCCATCTGTTTCTGGACAGTCTGTGCAACGTGGTTCCTCACAAAGGCCTAGGCAGGGGACACTTTGTGAAGAGGGTGAGGAGTCAATGGAGGAGGAAGACATCTCTCCAGAGGAGGGAGGTACACAATGCTCTAGTAGTCAGTATGTACAGCGAGGGTGGGGTGATGCAGAGCAAGCAGAGATGACGCCTCAAGCAGGGGACAGCGTTTCTTGGGCAGTTGGGAGTCTGCAGCACATGGTTGATTTCATGCTGCAGTGCCTGAGAAACGACCACCGCATCGCCCACATTCTCAACACGGCTGATTATTGGGTGTACACCCTCCTAGATCCTCGCTACCGGGACAACTTACAAAGCCTCATAACACCGTTGAACCGGGAGCGTAAAATGCGGGAGTACCAAGACACACTGGTGCATTCCATCATGTTCTCCATTCCACCCGAGAGCAGTGGTGCTAGTGCTTTACAAAGCACCTCTGTGCGTCGACCCAGTGGAGGAAACTCGGCACAAAGAGGGAGCAGAGGCAGCGCCTCAGCACAAGGCAAGACCACTATGGCCCAAATGTGGCAAAGTTTTGTGTGCCCGCCACAAATGTCTACACCATCACAGACAGCTCCAGTCAGCAGGAGGCAACGTTTCCATCAGATGGTGACAGACTACATGTCTTGCCCTGTCAGTGTACTCCCAGACGGCTCTTCCCCCTTCAAGTTTTGGGTCTCTAAGCTGGATACATGGCCAGACCTTAGCCAGTATGCATTGGAGGTGCTGGCTTGCCCTGTTGCTAGTGTATTATCGGAACGCGTCTTTAGTGCTGCAGGTGGTTTACTAACAGACCGTCGCACGCGACTATCCTCTGATAACGTTGACCGGCTTACTTTTCTGAAAATGAACAAGGCCTCGATCTCGCAGGAATTTGCCAGTCCTCTTCCAGAATAAATAATTGGTTGGCAACAGTATCCAGGTCTCCTGTTGTGTTCATGTTTCTACCACCTGAACTGTAATCCCTGGGCTCCAACACCGCCAGTTGTTGCTCAGAAGTGCCGTCTGCACAGAGAAAAACACAAGCTCCTGTGTTAGTGGGGTTCAGTAACACCAGCTGCTCCCCTGCTGTGTGTCCGGCAATATCTCCTGCTCCCTCCACATTCAAACTACATCAGATTTTACACTTGCTCCAAGTAGGCCTTAGCCTACTCCATGATTGACCCTGGGCTACAACACCGCCAGTTGTTGCTCAGAAGTGCCATCTGCACAGAGAAAAACACTAGCTCCTGTGTTAGTGGGGTTCAGTAACACCAGCTGCTCCCCTGCTGTGTGTCCGGCAATATCTCCTGCTCCCTCCACATTCAAACTACATCAGATTTTACACTTGCTCCAAGTAGGCCTCAGCCTAAACCCTGATTGACCCTGGGCTCCAACATCGCCAGTTGCTGCTCAGAAGTGCCGTCTGCACAGTCAACATATGCTCCAGTGTTATTGGGGTTCAGAAATGTCCAGCTGTGTGTCCGGCAATTTCTCCTGCTCTGTCCACACTCACACAACTACAGATTTTAAACTTGCTCCAATTAGGCCTCTGTCTCCACTCTGTTTGTAGCATTTTCCCTGGGTTCCAGCACCGCCAGCTGTTTCGCAGCAGTGTCTTTGGCACGGGTACTCCCTCCTGCCCAGCCTGGTTCCAGCACACCTGCTGTTTCCGGGTAGTGTCAACGTCACTTTGCCACCAATACGTTGTCCTGTTGTGTTGCGATCGGGTTAGCCGAGTCTATGGTGCCTGCAGTTTATGGGCTTCCTATGTGGGCTGCGGGATTTGGCAACAAAGGCTGGTTCCGTAGAGCCAATAGGACAAGCACCCCCTGTAGGACTGTGGGTTTCGATAACTGTGGCTGGCTTGTGGCCTTGCAACTTTGTTTTTCATAGGTACCTTCTGCTACCCATCCGGGTTCCAGCACTGTCATCTGGTTCTCGGCAGTGCCTTTGGCTGAGGTGCCTCCTTCTCGGTATCCGAGTTCCAGCAACGTCTGCTGGTCCTTGATAGTGCTTTCTAGCACAGGTACCTCCTGCTTAGTAACCGGGTTCCAGCACCGTCAGCTGGTCCTCGGTAGTGCCATTGGCTCTTGTTCCTTCTGCTGCCCCTCCGGGTTCCAGCACCGTCAGCTGGTCCTCGCTTGTTCCATTGGCTCTTGCAGCTTCTGCTACCCATCCTGGTTCCAGCACCATCAGCTGGTTCTCGGCAGTGCCTTTGGCTTAGGTGCCTCCTTCTTGGTATCCGAGTTCCAGCAACGTCTGCTGGTCCTTGGTAGTGCTTTCTAGCACAGGTACCTCCTGCTTAGTAACCAGGTTCCTGCACCGTCAGCTGGTCCTCGGTAGTGCCATTGGCTCTTGTTCCTTTTGCTGCCCCTCCGGGTTCCAGCACCGTCAGCTGGTTCTCAGCAGTGTCTTTGGCACGGGTACTCCCTCCTGCCCAGCCTGGTTCCAGCACGCCTGCTGTTTCCGGGTAGTGTCAACGTCACTTTGCCACCAATACGTTGTCCTGTTGTGTTGCGGTCGGGTTAGCCGAGTCTATGGTGCCTGCAGTTTATGGGCTTCCTATGTGGGCTGCGGGATCTGGCAACAAAGGCTGGTTCCGCAGTGCCAATAGGACAAGCACCCCCTGTAGGACTGTGGGTATCAGTAACTGCGTCTGGCTTGCGCGCGGCCTTGCAACTTTGTTTTTCATGGATACCTTCTGCTACCCATCCGGGATCCAGCACCGTCATCTGGTTCTCAGCAGTGCCTTTGGCTTAGGTGCCTCCTTCTCGGTATCCGAGTTCCAGCAACGTCTGCTGGTCCTTGGTAGTGCTTTCTAGCACAGGTACCTCTTGCTTAGTAACAGGGTTCCAGCACCGTCAGCTGGTCCTCGGTAGTGCCATTGGCTCTTGTTCCTTCTGCTGCCCCTCCGGGTTCCAGCACCGTCAGCTGGTCCTCGCTAGTTTCATTGGCTCTTGCAGCTTCTGCTATCCAGCCGGGTTCCAGTACCGTCAGCTGGTTCTCGCAGTGCCTTTGGCTTAGGTGCCTCCTTCTCAGTATCCTAGTTCCAGCAACGTCTGCTGGTCCTTGGTAGTGCTTTCTAGCACAGGTACCTCCTGCTTAGTAACCAGGTTCCAGCACCGTCAGCTGGTCCTCGGTAGTGCCATTGGCTCTTGTTCCTTCTGCTGCCCCTCCGGGTTCCAGCACCGTCAGCTGGTTCTCGGCAGTGTCTTTGGCATGGGTACTCCCTCCTGCCCAGCCTGGTTCCAGCACACCTGCTGTTTCTGGGTAGTGTCAACGTCACTTTTCCGCCAATACGTTGTCCTGTCGTGTTGCGGTCGGGTTAGCCGAGTCTATGGTGCCTGCAGTTTATGGGCTTCCTATGTGGGCTGCGGGATCTGGCAACAAAGGCTGGTTCCGTAGTGCCAATAGGACAAGCACCCCCTGTAGGACTGTGGGTTTCGGTAACTGCGGCCGGCTCGCGGCTTTGCAACTTTGTTTTTCATGGGTACCTTCTGCTACCCATCCGGGTTCCAGTACCGTCAGTTGGTTCTCGGTAGTGCCTTTGGCTTAGGTGCTTCATTCTCGGTATCCGAGTTCCAGCAACGTCTGCTGGTCGTTGGTAGTGCTTTCTAGCACAGGTACCTCCTGCTTAGTAACCAGGTTCCAGCACCGTCAGCTGGTCCTCGGTAGTGCCATTGGCTCTTGTTCCTTCTGCTGCCCCTCCGGGTTCCAGCACCATCAGCTGGTCCTCGCTAGTTCCATTGGCTCTTGCAGCTTCTGCTACCCATCTGGGCTCCAGTACCGTCAGCTGGTTCTCGGCAGTTCCTCAGCCTTCTTGTACCTTCTGCTACATTTCCAGGTTCAAGCTTTTGGAAATGGTTTTCGGTTATCACTCTGGATCTCCCTGACGACGACCCTGAAGACGACGACCCTGAAGACCACCCCGAAGAAGACGACGACCACGAAAACGATGACCCTGAAGACGACGACCCGGAACACCACCCCGAAGAAGACCAAAAAGATGACCCTGAAGAAGATGACCAAGAGGACAAAGAACATGAAGACAACCACCAAGATACAGAACAACAAGATACAGAAGACCAAGAAGCATAAGACCAAGAAAAAGAAGAACAAAAAGCAGAAGAACATTAAGCATAAGACTAAAAATCAGAGCAAAAGATATTATCTAAATTATAAGCAGAAGAAGAGTAAGCAGTGTATGGGGGTGAGTCCGTTCCTCCTCGTGGTGCCCCTGGAAAATGCCTGCTGCTGCAGGCCAAACTGAACGCGGACAACAAATCCTGTTGTAAATCTTTTGTGACAGGCATGTTCGGAAGGTGTAATCTTCAAACTTTTATAGATAACAACTACAGGAATGACTGTCACAAATAAGAATATGATGAAGAAGAAGAATAGGAAGAAGATGAAGAAGTAGAATATGAAGAAGAATAATAGTTGAATATGAAGAATATGAAGAATGTAAAAAAAAAAAGAATAATAGGAAGAAGGTGAAGAAGAAGAACATGAATAAGGTGAAGAAGAAGTTGATGAAAAAGATGCTGCTGCTGCTGAGGATCATAAAGGAGAAAGTGTTGGAGAAGTAAAAAAAAAGGTGAAGAGCATGGAAGTAGTGAAACATACACATCTGACAAAATATAAAAAAGGTTAACATAGTCAATATCTTTGTAACTCAGAACGTCTTAAAAAAAAAATAAATTCCTGCTATTCCATTTGATTGGGCTAAACCTCTATGCCTTTAATATCTCCTCCACCTCCCCCAATACATTCTACATTATTCTTAGTTGTTTTTCTTCATGTAGAATTAACCTACAAGGAAAGAAAGGGTTTTTTTAATTCCGATAGTTCTGTCCCATTGACTTAAATGGGACTTCCGGGATCGGAATCGGCGATACCCGATACTTTTTGGGGATCAGTCCGATCCAATCCGATCCGATATTTCACGATATCGGATGGTATCGCTCAACACTACACACCAGCCATATACACACACCAGCCATATACACACACCAGCCATATATACATACACCAGCCATATACAGACACACCAGCCATATACAGACACACCAACCATACACACACCAGCCATATACAGACACTCCAGACATATACAGACACACCAGTCATATACACACACACCAGCCATATACACATACACCAGCCATACACACACCAGCCATATACACACACCAGCCATATACACACACCAGCCATATACACACACCAGCCATACACACACCAGCCATATACAGACACACCAGCCATATACAGACACACCAGTCATATACACACACCAGCCATATACACATACACCAGCCATACACACACACAAACACACCAGCCATATACACATACACTATCCATACACACACCAGCTATAAACAGGCACACCAGCCATACACAGACACACCAGTCATATACAGAAACCAGCTGTTACGTCCGACATGGGTAAGTCTAGCGAATGACACAAACACCAACAACGGGGTGAAAAAAGGGGAAAGAAGGCCCTAACAGTAGGGAGTGAGGGATGGGGCACCTCCTAGCCACAACCTATGCCTATCCCTAAGCTCCCCTAACGCCCTATGCAGGTCCTTCTCCCCCCTGCTGCCGTTATGTGCCTTTTCCCTAGCCGTCACCTCACTATACCGTGACTAGTGCACTGGCCGGCAAGGACGCTAGCATCATCACTGCAGGTAGTATAAACAGGCTCGGACGGGCCCATAGGGGAACAGGGGAATCCACCGGTGGGCCCCTGTGCAGATCTGGGCCCCATCCCCATGTATGGTCAGTACTTGGCAAAATTCACTTGATTCACTCTGTACAGAAAAAAACAGCATCTTATCATTCATTAACCAAACTACCCAGTGTATTATTATAGAGAGATCTAGGTACATTTGTGAACAAGGGTCGTGTAATATTTGTATGAAGGTGAAAGTGGGCCCCCCAAAGTCAATGTTACTGGTGGGCCGTTGGAAACCCAGTCCGACACTGAGTATAAACACGGGGTAGTGACAAGCACGAGACAGACAAGGAAAGGGAACAAGAAACTTAGCTCCAGCTTCTGCTGCCAAACTCCATACAGCAGAGGATAAGGAACCAGGACCCCAAACGCCACAGAAGTAGCAGATAAACCACTGGCAGTAGAGCGCTCCAAACTTCAAGGCTGGTCTTCATAGAACAACTTTAATACCAACAGTCAGCTGATGGATCATTTGACTGTTTAAAGGATGGAAGGAGAGGGGTCAACATCCACACCAGCTGACCAGCAACAAAACAACTCCCAGCAAGGAAAATGACATTAACCCTTGCTGGCCCAAAAAAAGAAAAAAGCCACATTTAAATTATAGCAAAACCAGAGCTGCCGCGAAACCAAAAATGAATCGCGAAATGCCCCCCTTTCAACGAGGGGCCTCTGGACCCTTAACACCTGACCACACCGGAAATGACATAGGGTGAGGACACCTCAACCCACCAAATTGACTCCAGCTCCACTATCCACAAGAACCAGTATAATCTCAGCTTCCTCACCAACCACCACTTCAGCTATAATGGTAAACTGAGACATAAAGGTGGAGGAAATGTACACACCCTGATCGTCTCCCTCCACACAACCGGGGGAACGTGGCTTTCCAGTCCATCCCTCTGGACAGCACCATGGAGGTCGTCCTTCCTTTACCTATAGCGGGACAGGATCACAGAGATGTTAAAAGGCCCCTCCCTCCTCCACCCTCCAGTGTGTTTTTCCTTCCCTACAGGTGATGGTTGTATGAGAGGTTGCTCCTAGAGTGAAGGTAGCCTATGGATGTTTTGCAGACTCAGGGGGATCTTGGCCTTCTCCCTGTCAGGCAGTCAGTGGATGACACCTCTCTGAACAGTTGCAGCAAGAGGTTCTGCAGCAGCAGGAGCTGCAGTTGCAGCAAAAGGTTGTTCAGCAGCAGGAGCTGCAGTAGCAGTAGCAACAGCAAGATGTGCTGCAGTGGAGGCTACCAGAGCTTCACAGATGTCGTAAGAGGACAGTGTGGACCAGGTCGTACAAACTCTTAAAGGACCAGTACAAGCCCAGAGAGACATAAGTGTACCGTGCAAACTGGGGCCTGAGAATGCCGTGGAGGAGTCCACGGGGTGTACCTCAGAGAGGGGTGGTGTCCCAAACGGGGGCGGTGATCCAAACAGAGATGGTTGCCCAAAATTGGGAGGAGTCCTAACAGGGTCGGCAACCCCAACAGGGATGGTTGCCCAAGAAGGGGTGGAGTCCAAAAAGGGGGCATTAACCTAAACAGGGATGGTGACCCTAAAGGGGGTGGAGTCCCCAAAGGAGGCGGTAACCCAAATAGGGTTGGTGGCAAAAAAAGAGGCGGCGGTGAATGCGCCATTAGAATGTTGCCGGGAGCAGCGAAGTTCCTGCTATGAAGTCCATGCTATACTGTGGATAGCTCGGTCAGTGAACTGACACTACAGTGCCCCTTCTGGCTGGATGGAGAATGGGTGATGGGACTGATAGACCCGGGTAGTTGGGTGCCTTTGCTGATGACCCCTCCTGAACGTTTTGTGTCACTCGGGACGGGGCCAAGTGTGAATGGCTCTGGTGGGGACGATAAATGACCTTTGACAGCCTACCTTTACATTGACGCGTCTGAGGTGACCACGTACCACAAAGTGACAGTAGTCCCGGACTTGCTGTATACTATTGTAATAGGTCAGGACTTGGGAAGACCTGTGGGACTGGTGGATAAAGGAAAAAGTGTCTGTAGAATTAATGTGTGTCGGAGGTAATGATACGGAGAATGTGCCCCCTAGAATTGACGTAAGTTAGGCATGACCAAGGAAAATGGTGGACATGCCTAACTTAGGCTGGTTTCACATTAGCGTACCAGGCCTCTGTGGAGGGCTGCATACTTCCTCCCTGAAGATCCGCCCACTTCTGCACTTCTTCCATTTAGGTACGCCTACTTCCGCAAGCGTCCTGCGTACCTATCTTTAACATTGGGTACGGAGGACATGTGGATGCGTCCTTTTGAGGCGCCCACTGTCTGCGCAAAATACAACTTGTGTTCCCGTGCGGTCGGCGGGCGCATCAAAACAACGCATCCACATACATCCGCATGTCCTGCGTACCCAATTTTAAAGCTAGGTACGCAGGACGCATGCAGAAGTAGGCGGACCTAAACAGAAGTGGGGAAGTGGGCGGAGCTTCAGGGAGGAAGTACGCAGCCCTCCTCAGAGCCCCGGTATGCTAATGTGAACCTAGCCTTAGCGACACGACGGAGGCAGCAATACCAGAAAGTATGATGGTTAGAAGTGGGGACTGCTGGTTCCAGGATGACAGATTAAGTAGTGGTGAAACCCATGCAGACGATGATGCAAGGGGAAAAGAGGGTAGTAAGGTTGACCCGGGTGCAAATGGCAAGTCTTCGTCCCATCGCCGAAGACGTAAAGGGCGCAAAGAGGCTGAACAACTTGCACCCTTTGAGGATATCAATAAAGGAAAATCAGTGACTTGTGCTTTAATCCAAGGTGTTAGTACTCTTCTAGACGCTGAATAGGTCGGGGAGGAAGATGACGTGTCATTGCCAGTAGCAACTGCTAGGGTGCAGTACGAAGTGGTGCTGTCAGAAGTACTGACACAGTGGAATGACAGTGCTCCACAAGGTGAAGGCTCCGGAGAGCCTGAGGCGGTGAAGATGGAATGGGTGAAGTTCTCTGAAGCTGCAGAGAATCTTGAGGTACCTAGAGGTGACCGGGCAGAGCCTCAAGAGAGATTAAAGGTGTCAAGTATGGAAGCTGGCTCATCAGATAATATATTTAAAGAAGTTATGCTGCGACACGTGCTAGCCAAAAGAGAACAGGATCACAAGATAGAGCTGATTAATGAGACAGTGAAAGAGCATGTCAAACGAGAAAGGGTCCTGAGACAAGCGGCTGAGCACAGAGTGGATGAGCTGGAGAAAGAAGTCTCTGAGATGAGAGGTCATGTGTCAACGTGACAAACCGTGAACAAGGTCTTAGGGAAGAGGTGGAAGTGCTCAGAGAAGCATTAAGAGGTCCTCTACAAAAGAAATAGGTAAACACAAAAAGAAACGGAGCAGAGAACAACATCCAATAAAAAGCAATAATTTATTGATTCAAGTAAATGACCATACAAAAGTATACATATCAGTAATGGCTTATATAAAAAAGGAAAAGTGTGAGGAGCCGTTCATCCATGAAGAGAGTGAGACCTCGCTCTTCAAGTGCGTGGTAGAGGTACCCGAAGTCGTACGAGAAGCAATGTGCCAGTGAGGCTGTGCATGAGGCCTTTAGAAAGGCAGCAGAATCTTGTAGTGTGAATTGGGCACCAGAGACTAAACAGTTAGTGATACTGTCGACTAGGGAAGTCACAGTGAAGCGGGTGGCTATCCTGAGGGATATGCACCTACAATACCTCCGCACAAAACAGATGATCCTGTTGAGGAATAAGGAAGCCGCTCGATGTTTGGAGCATGCCAAGAAAGCCCAAAATCGACTGGGCTTTGTGGAAGACATCGTTCAAGTACCCAGAAATCTGGTGAGGAAAGTCATTGGAAGACTTGGGAAAAGTGATGCAGGAACTCGTGAATAGATCCGATGTAGTGAGAGTGAGGATTCCAGCTGAGGGCGAAGCCCAGGTAGCTAGTGAAGATGGGATGGTACCATTTGTCATTGTCGGCTCAATGGAAAGCCTTACGGATGTAACACATGCACAGGGAACTGTCAGAGCATCTACCGGCATGCTGGAGCTTACAGACTCTAAGAAGAGTTTTGCAGTGGCTGTTAAACAGGGACCTACAGATACTAATTGTTTTTCTCCTGAGTGGCAGAAGACTACAACTCCCAGGGATCCTTGTTACAGTAAGATGATAGAAGAAGGGAGGAGGAGGGACTTGGGGGAGGACGCTGAGGAGAAAGTGAAAGTAAAAAGAGAGAGGAGAGAAAACGTGGCTGCTGCTGCTGGTTATGAGAAACAGAGCGGTGTGGATCTTGATTCCCCTAAGTTGCAGAGTGTGGGGGACCCTGCGGAGATACCCGTGTTGCCAGAGAGAGCAAAGATCCAGAGAGTCCTGCCGGCACTCCTATCGGATAAAGGTCTAAATCCTGCAGCCCTCAGCTGGAGTCTAAAGAATCCTCCGATTGTTGGAGACACAGTGAGTGTTCTGCTGAGACTTGTGATTCTATCAGTGCGACTTACAGTGAGTACACTGCAACCGAGACTATTGACAGTAACATTCATTTAAGACAGAGCTCCAATCAAGATTCGGGTGGAGGCACTGCATAGAAAAGAGGTGAGACCCTCCAAAACACCCAGGGGTACAGTGGTAGCCCTAAAGGGGTGTTACCCATATATCCAAATGCTCCTTGAATATCGTGTAACATACCTGAGGGAGATAGAGCAGCTAAGACTGGACAGACAGCAGATTAGTGAACAGCTGCAGGACATAAGATGGTGGCCACCTTCAATCCCAGGTAAAGGTAAAGGGAACAGGCCTGCCCCTCCCCCAGTGGTCCGTATGTAGGCCTTGAGCTTCAGACTTTGAGCCATAGACTGTCTGTGTCACCAGACCCTTTTTAGTCTCCACATTTTTCCAGTATGCCCCTTCACCCAACCTTTCTCTCCATGACCATCTCCAGTGGCCGTGAGTCTCACTTACAGTTGAGCCTACTTTCTGGTCTGAGTCTGGCCCATCTAATACATTACAGGGGCTACTGTCCAGGTCTCTCTTCCTCGTACTGAGAGCAGAACTGCCACTTGCAGATTCTTGGCCTCCTTGTCTTGCTGAACATCTTTGGCTGTCAGCCATTCCATTATTTGGAGGGTCCCTCCTTGTCAGTTCTCTCTCCTGGGAAAGCTGCCTTACTGGGTTCACCGTCCTTGCAACCATGGCACTCCCGACAGTTCCAGACTCTTAGAAGGTCAGTAGCTTCCCCAATGCAGTGCTGTCACAGACTCTGCACAGACATGGTCTCCCCCTGTGCTCTTCAGGAATCCAGTCCATGCATAGGACCTTCCAAGACAGTCACCATCCAAGTCAATGGCCTCACCATGTGCTCTTCAGGAACTCAGGACCTTCCAACACACAGGCCTTCCAAGGACCTTACATCACAGACCATGTGACCCAAACAACGATCACATTATGTAGCTGTAACCACCCCCATAAGTGGGAAGTGTGTGTGTTGTTAGCTAGTCCTGCTCAGCTCTCCGACTAACCCTGTAAGCACCCCTTATAAACTAAACAAACACTGGTGGAACTACAAGTCCCAGAACAACAACATTTCGGCTTACAGTGCAGAGGACAACCTCCGTCTCTGTGACACATGCAGGCCATTCACAATGCTAGCTGTAACAGGGTTCACTGACTCACATACACCCCCTCTGTTCAAACTTGTGGGGTTGAACACTTGTCACAAACCAGGGGCACCGAGACTGGGCACCTACTTCACCTTGCCCTACCAGTCGAGAGGGCCTTCTCAGTGGTCCTCGAACATCAGCTCCCAAAACATAGTTCATCGCTGTCACTATATCCCTCTCTGTAACCAACACACTATCGGACTTTGTCGTTTCATGTTACAGAGTCAATCTGTTAGGAGTCAGCATGGAGCAGGAGCTCCAGGAAGATAACTCCAGACTAGGGGGTTAGATTAACGGCAGAGAATTGTCTGCCATTGGAGCAGACCGTCGGTGTTTATTATGTCCCGTGGACGTTAATGAACTGTTTGGCGTGTTTTAACCCACTGTAACTGGACGAAACGAGAAGTCCGGCGCGTTTAGTGACTGTGATTCAAAGCCGTATGCTATGAAGTGCTATGGAGTATACTGTATGTTAGGTCTGTGATATACAACATGCCTACAGTGGGTTATGATGAGTGAATAATAAACCAAATATGCATATTGCCTCTTCAGAGAGAAAGAGGACTTGAACTCTATAGCGACACCTGTTGGTGGTAGCGATCCTACAAGTCACAATCGACCCTTTAACGAGTCTTGCAATATGACTTAGGATTAAAGCCAAATCAGAATCTCAATTTGCAGATACGGTGTTTCGGGCTATTGACCCTCATCAGTGCAAAGTATGAGAACTGATTTGGCTAGGTGAGAGGCTCTGGACTGAAGTCTAAGGGGTAAGGTTTCTCCTTGTGAAGAGTGACATTCCAGCTCTGTCTTGTCAAGGTAAGGAGGCTTCTTTGCCGTGCAATGCTCCTCTGGGAAATTTAATATGCAAATTGCCTCTTCAGAGAGAAAGAGGACTTGAACTCTATAGCGCCTCCTGTTGGAAGTAGCTAATAAATCAAATAGACTGATTTGTGGAGAAAACCTTCCTGTGTGCCTTCATCCCGTTGCTAAGTGAGTGTCCCCAACACATGCAGTAAGCGCTGCCTTACAACACACACACCAACCATAGACACACAGACCACCATACACACACCAACTGTAGACACACACCAGCCATACACAGACACAACAGCCATACAAACACACACACACCATATACACATACACCAGCCATACACAGACACACCATCCATACACAGACACACCAGCCATACACACACACACACACACACCATAACACCATATACACACACACCATCCATACACAGACACACCAGCCATACACACACACACACACACACACACACCATAACACCATATACACACACACCATCCATACACAGACACACCAGCCATACACACACACACACACACACCATAACACCATATACACACACACCATCCATACACAGACACACCAGCCATACACACACCAGCCATATACACACATCAGCCATATACACATACACCAGCCATACACACACCAGCCATATACACATACACCAGCCATACACAGACACACCAACCATACACACACTAGCCATATACAGAAACACCAACCATACACACACACCAGCCATATACATACGCTTCACCCATTTTCAGTTTTCTGCTGCCTCATCGCCTCCTCCAGGCCAGTGGTGTACATGTACCAGGGGTGAGAAGGCATGGGCGCCAGAATGCAGCACTTACCATCCGTGTATGGCAGACTGATCTTGTATTGGCTGTATACTAAGATATCTCCGGACTGCGTCAGCATCACTTGCTTCCTCTGATCCTGAGAAACCATGATGTCCACAGACTGTATACATGATCTGTCCAGATTCTGCAAAACCCAAGAAGAAGGTGCTGAGTCCTGGTCAAATGACTGACCTGGTGTCTGTACTCACCAACTTTGTATCAGTTTCAAACTTTTCAAAAGTGTATCCCATATTTGTCATCAGTAATCTGCAACTTTGTGTCACAATAGTTTTTGCCATAAAGCTACAACCCCCATTTAAAGCAGAGACCTCCAGCAGTGTCCAGGTAATTAAAACAGGACATCTGCTGGGGAAAAGACACTAAGCTGGGAAATCTGTTCACACAGGGGTGGAGAAGTGCAGACGCTACCTTTCTTCCAAGGAAAAAGCATCCGAGGTTGAAAGCTTTTGGCAGAGAGTGCTATAGCCTTTATGTCTCCATTGTCCAGATATGAATATTCAGTTTTTTATCAATCCAATTTTTATGGGATACAGATTTTCAGCATTGTAGAAAAGGGACGGAAGTGAAACACTCACATCGCCGTTGGGCCCCTTTTATTGTGCATTTTTACCTTATGTAATTGTATATATTGTTTTGTTCCCATTTTGTATCATCCTGTATATATTTACAAGCACTGCCTGTCTTTCTGGAATAGATATACAGTCATGGCCAAAAGTATTGACACCCCTGCAATTCTGTCAGATAATATTCAGTTTCTTCCTGAAAATGATTGCAAACACAAATTCTTTGGTATTATCTTCATTAAATTTGTCTTAAATGAAAAAAACACAAAAAGAATTGTCCTAAAGCCAAATTGGATATAATTCCACACCAAACATAAAAAAGAGGGTGGACAAAAGTATTGGCACTGTTCGAAAAATCATGTGATGCTTCTCTAATTTGTGTAATTGGCCTTTTGAAAAATTACAGCAACTATTCTGCCAATTTAATAGGATTTATTTTGCAGGTCACTTCTCATTTGTTATTACACAATTTTTTTCCTTTTTATGGGGGTATTATTTACAGTGTGGTGGAGTAGCAATGGGGGCCACATTTTCACCATCTTTGGCTAATTTAGTAATGGCATATTGGGAGTTTTCTGTGGATAATCTATTTTCATCATGTATCGAATGGTATGGCAGATACATTGATGATACCTTGATCATTTGGCGTGGCAATGTATCTGCCATAACCAAATTCATTGAATACATTAACAATAATAATTTCAATATTCATTTTACCCATGTTTTTCATAATGCTAAAATTTCTTTTTTAGACTTGGAGCTGATAGGGATTGTCATTCAATATATTTCCGTTATCCGGCAATACCATTCTGCATGCGAAGAGCAGTCATCCTGGTCACACGGTAAAATCAAATCCTGTAGGGGAATTTACCAGAGTAAGCAGGAATTGGAACAATAATAATTCCCTACAGGATCATATAAGTTTATCTGGTGAGAAGCTAAAACAAAGAGGGTACCCTGATTGGATGCTAAACAGGGCCCTGGATATAGTGTCGATTCACCAGATACTGATACTCTTAATCATAAAAAGAAGAGTAAGAAATATGATTCTCGGAATAAACCTTTTGTTTGCAATTTAGTCCCCAATTTTATAAAATTAAGGATATTATTAACAAATTTCTTCCTATTTTCCATGAAGATCCTACATTGGCAACCATATTAGATCAGCGCTGCAGTATTGTAGCCAGAAGGGTTCCCACTGTGGGAAATATATTATCGCCCAGTTTATTTCATTCTCATCATTCTATGGATACTTGGCTTAATTGTAAAGGCGGCTATAAATGTGGTGTGACTGGTTGCAAAACATGCAAGTAAATGGTTAACTGTAAAACCTTTGTCGATTACAATAATTCAAACACATTTGTTATTAAAAATTTTATTAATTGCAATAGCAAATATGTAACCTAGAAAATTGATTGTGATCTTTCCAAAAAATCCTATATAGGATGTTGTCACGATCCCACAGCTGACACCGGTATGTCACGGACGGGGGGATGCGACGCACTGCCGACACACGGCTCTCACAGGCACATAGGATGCTGTCACGATCCCACAGCTGACACCGGTATGTCACGGACGGGGGGATGCGACGCACTGCCGACACACAGCTCTCACAGGCACATAGGATGTTGTCACGATCCCACAGCTGACACCGGTATGTCACGGACGGGGGGATGCGACGCACTGCCGACACACGGCTATCACAGGCACATAGGATGCTGTCACGATCCCACAGCTGACACCGGTATGTCACGGACGGTGGGATGCGACGCACTGCCGGCACACGGCTATCACAGGCACATAGGATTTTGTCACGATCTTACAGCTCACACCGGTATGTCACGGACGGGGGGATGTGACGCACTGCCGACACACGGCTCTCACAGGCACATAGGATGCTGTCACGATCCCACAGCTGACACCGGTATGTCACGGACGGTGGGATGCGACGCACTGCCGGCACACGGCTCTCACAGGCACATAGGATGTTGTCACGATCTTACAGCTCACACCGGTATGTCACGGACAGTGGGATGCGACGCACTGCCGACACACGGCTCTCACAGGCACATAGGATGTTGTCACGATCCCACAGCTGACACCGGTATGTCACGGACGGGGGGATGCGACGCACTGCCAGCACACGGCTATCACAGGCACATAGGATGTTGTCACAATCCCACAGCTGACACCGGTATGTCACGGACGGGGGGATGCGACGCACTGCCGACACACGGCTCTCAAAGGCACATAGGATGTTGTCACGATCTTACAGCTCACACCGGTATGTCACGGACAGTGGGATGCGACGCACTGCCGACACACAGCTCTCACAGGCACATAGGATGTTGTCACGATCCCACAGCTGACACCGGTATGTCACGGACGGGGGGATGCGACGCACTGCCGGCACACGGCTATCACAGGCACATAGGATGTTGTCACAATCCCACAGCTGACACCGGTATGTCACGGACGGGGGGATGCGACGCACTGCCGACACACGGCTCTCAAAGGCACATAGGATGTTGTCACGATCCCACAGCTGACACCGGTATGTCACGGACGGTGGGATGCGACGCACTGCCGACACACGGCTCTCACAGGCACATAGGATTTTGTCACGATCTTACAGCTCACACCGGTATGTCACGGACAGTGGGATGCGACGCACTGCCGACACACAGCTCTCACAGGCACATAGGATGTTGTCACGATCCCACAGCTGACACCGGTATGTCACGGACGGGGGGATGCGACGCACTGCCGACACACGGCTATCACAGGCACATAGGATGCTGTCACGATCCCACAGCTGACACCGGTATGTCACGGACGGGGGGATGCGACGCACTGCCGACACACGGCTATCACAGGCACATAGGATGCTGTCACGATCCCACAGCTGACACTGGTATGTCACGGACGGTGGGATGCGACGCACTGCCGGCACACGGCTCTCACAGGCACATAGGATTTTGTCACGATCTTACAGCTCACACCGGTATGTCACGGACAGTGGGATGCGACGCACTGCCGACACACAGCTCTCACAGGCACATAGGATGCTGTCACGATCCCACAGCTGACACCGGTATGTCACGGACGGGGGGATGCGACGAACTGCCGACACACAGCTCTCACAGGCACATAGGATGTTGTCACGATCCCACAGCTGACACCGGTATGTCACGGACGGGGGGATGCGACGCACTGCCGACACACGGCTATCACAGGCACATAGGATGCTGTCACGATCCCACAGCTGACACCGGTATGTCACGGACGGGGGGATGCGACGCACTGCCGGCACACGGCTATCACAGGCACATAGGATGTTGTCACGATCCCACAGCTCACACCGGTATGTCACGGACAGTGGGATGCGACGCACTGCCGGCACACGGCTATCACAGGCACATAGGATGTTGTCACAATCCCACAGCTGACACCGGTATGTCACGGACGGTGGGATGCGACGCACTGCCGACACACGGCTCTCACAGGCACATAGGATGTTGTCACGATCCCACAGCTGACACCGGTATGTCATGGACAGGGGGATGCGACGCACTGCCGACACACGGCTATCACAGGCACATAGGATGTTGTCACGATCTTACAGCTCACACCGGTATGTCACGGACGGGGGGATGTGACGCACTGCCGGCACACGGCTATCACAGGCACATAGGATGTTGTCACAATCCCACAGCTGACACCGGTATGTCACGGACGGTGGGATGCGACGCACTGCCGACACACGGCTCTCACAGGCACATAGGATGTGGTCACGATCCCACAGCTGACACCGGTATGTCACGGACGGTGGGATGCGACGCACTGCAGGCACACGGCTCTCACAGGCACATAGGATTTTGTCACGATCTTACAGCTGACACCGGTATGTCACGGACGGTGGGATGCGACGCACTGCCGGCACACGGCTATCACAGGCACATAGGATGTTGTCACAATCCCACAGCTGACACCGGTATGTCACGGACGGTGGGATGCGACGCACTGCCGACACACGGCTCTCACAGGCACATAGGATGTTGTCACGATCCCACAGCTGACACCGGTATGTCACGGACGGGGGGATGCGACGCACTGCCGACACACGGCTCTCACAGGCACATAGGATGTTGTCACAATCCCACAGCTGACACCGGTATGTCACGGATGGAGGGATGCGACGCACTGCCGACACACGGCTATCACAGGCACATAGGATGTTGTCACGATCCCACAGCTGACACCGGTATGTCACGGACGGGGGGATGTGACGCACTGCCGACACACAGCTCTCACAGGCACATAGGATGTTGTCACGATCCCACAGCTGACACCGGTATGTCACGGACGGTGGGATGCGACGCACTGCCGGCACACGGCTATCACAGGCACATAGGATGTTGTCACAATCCCACAGCTGACACCGGTATGTCACGGACGGGGGGATGTGACGCACTGCCGACACACGGCTCTCACAGGCACATAAGATGTTGTCACGATCCCACAGCTGACACCGGTATGTCACGGACGGTGGGATGCGACGCACTGCCGACACACGGCTATCACAGGCACATAGGATGTTGTCACAATCCCACAGCTGACACCGGTATGTCACGGACGGTGGGATGCGACGCACTGCCGGCACACGGCTCTCACAGGCACATAGGATGTTGTCACGATCCCACAGCTGACACCGGTATGTCACGGACGGTGGGATGCGACGCACTGCCGACACACAGCTATCACAGGCACATAGGATGTTGTCACAATCCCACAGCTGACACCGGTATGTCACGGACGGTGGGATGCGATGCACTGCCGACACACAGCTCTCACAGGCACATAGGATGTTGTCACAATCCCACAGCTGACACCGGTGTCATGATTTGTAGTCTTGCCCTGTCCTGTATTTTGTATAATAGGTCATTTAACTTTCCTCTGATTCATTTGCTGTAAATTAACCATGTCTCCTTCCCCCAATACTTTGCAATGTCTTGTGATGTACCTGGACCATAATCTAATTTAGGCTTGTGTCAACAGCTAGTGGAACTTTGGCTATTGTTTTCCTAAGCAGAAGATAACCTACAATACACATCCTGTAGACTAAGTGGAGCCCTTACATTTCTAGAATCTTCTGATGGACCAAACCATTGAATAGTAGGTGTGACCCCTACCCCCCTTCAGATGGACTGATCCCAGGAGCCCTGACAATACATTCTTGCTTTAAGATCAGATGTGAGTTGGATGCTAAAAGAGAAGGATGAGGCTGTCTGAGGAAGCTTCGGCCTCTGTGTGATCGTGGTGGATTTCTGGGACTCTTAAAGGACTATGGTTTTGTGATCTGGCACAAGGATTGTCGGGAGGTGCCCCCGAATCAGTTTCCTGTGGACTTATTTTGGGACTCTGCAAATTACCTTCGTGTTGTTCCTGTTTTTTGGTCAATAAATCTGTTGGATTATTCCCAGGCCTGTTGTCCCTCCTTGCTCTGGAGAATACTCCCGTCACAAACTGGTTGGCAGCGGTGGGATCAGAGCAGAAGAAATGGAGGACAACGGCCCATCAACTTCTGGAACCAGAGCCTCAGAGTACAAGAACTGGACTGCAAAGAACCTACAAACAAAGGCCCGTGAACTGGGAGTCAGCTGCAAGGGACTCTCCAAGGAGCAGCTGATTGAAGCTTTGGAAGCAGTTCGCCTGCAAGATGATGCTGAGGAAGGATCCTCACAGCAAAGAGAGGAAAGGCGGCAGTCGGAGGTAAATACCCAAAAAAGTCAGTGGGTTGTGTGGTACGAGGAGGAGATGGCCTTACTGGGAGAAGAGGCTACCATAGAAGATAAGAGGGAGGTCATGCGCACAGCCAAGGAGAGGCAGCGCAGGATGGAGGAGAGGGCAATGCTGGAGAGGGAGATCGCTTTGGAGGCAGCGAGAAGCTCCAGACAGACTGTACCCACAGCATCCCCCATGAGGGAACTCCCCAGAGTGTCCCGCAAAGACTTCAAGCCGTTTAATGAGGCTTCCGGTGACATTGAGGGCTTCTTCCTGGACTTTGAGCATCAGTGTCGATTAATGGAAGTCCCGGAAAGGGAGCGCGTCCGACATCTTGTGGGGCTCTTAGAGGGTGGAGCTGCCGCAGCCTATAGAGCTATGGACCCTCGGTGGAACTGTGAGTATGCAGAGATTAAACGGACTGTTCTAGAACATTATGCTGTGACTCCAGACACTTACAGGACCCAGTTTCGTACTTTAGCCTGTAATGAGGAAGTGTCTTTCAAGATGTATGCCCACAGACTCAAACAAATATGTAATCGCTGGCTGGAGGCAGAGGAGGCCTTAACCTGGAACACCTGTCTCCAGGTTATCCTAAAAGAACAATTTTTTGCCCAGTGCCCCGCTGAGATCAGGGAATGGGTGCGTGAGAGGAAACCTGCTACAGTGGAAGAAGCTGCATCTCTCGCTGATGAGGCTCTCACCATCAAGCCTCGGTGGAGAGTTCTGTTGGAGGATGGAGAGAGGCCTACCAGCTCCACAACACCGGTGGCCCCCAGTTCTTCTGTCCCCATTGTTCCCCGTTCCTCTGAGCCACCACCTCGTGTTGATACCTGTGTTAATGTGCCTCCTGTTGCTTCCACTGCGTTTTCTGGAATACGACGAGGAGAGGAAGTAGCAGAGCGCAGGTGTTATGGTTGTGGGCATCCGGGGCATCTGCAGGCCTCATGTCCAGCCAGCTCATGGAGGAATCGTCCTCAAACCCCTACAGCACCTTCAGGTGGGAGCCGACCGGCAGGTTCCCTTACTCCTCGCCCAAGAGGACGCATTGGATGGAGTGAGACACAGCACAGATGCTATCGATGTGGGCAGCCTGGGCATCTGCAAGCCTCCTGCCCAGCTGTTCAAATGAGGATTGATCCTGTACCCAATCATATTATTAATTATGTACAGCCAAGTGCCATGGAGGAAGACGTGTCACCACTAAGTGAGGACTGGCCTAGTGCCTCACCCACCCATGTTGCACCACTAGGAGTTTATGGTGTGCGACCCGCAGCTATGACGACTTCAGCTCATCGAGGTAAGCACTTGCAGGAGGTCGTGCTGGATGGACAAAGACTTGTTGGATTTTGTGACTCAGGAGCTTTCCTCACGCTGGCTGATCCCCGAGTGGTTCGGCCTGAGGCAATCCATAGAGGACCTGGAATTGTCATTGAACTGGCTGGTGGACAATGGAGGACTATTCCCACAGCCACTGTGGATCTGAACTTTGGTTTTGGGGTCAGGCGATGTTTGGTTGGGGTGATGGGTGGTCTGCCTGCAGCTGTTCTCCTGGGCAATGATGTGGGAAAGCTACGATGCCAATTCGTGGCTGCATGAAGCCACATGTAAGTTACGCCATGCCTGTGTGTACTTAACCAGTGACCTGTAGAGGTCCCTAGTACGTACACAAATTAGGAGGGGAAGGGATTGTCATGATTTGTAGTCTTGCCCTGTCCTGTATTTTGTATAATAGGTCATTTAACTTTCCTCTGATTCATTTGCTGTAAATTAACCATGTCTCCTTCCCCCAATACTTTGCAATGTCTTGTGATGTACCTGGACCATAATCTAATTTAGGCTTGTGTCAACAGCTAGTGGAACTTTGGCTATTGTTTTCCTAAGCAGAAGATAACCTACAATACACATCCTGTAGACTAAGTGGAGCCCTTACATTTCTAGAATCTTCTGATGGACCAAACCATTGAATAGTAGGTGTGACCCCTACCCCCCTTCAGATGGACTGATCCCAGGAGCCCTGACAATACATTCTTGCTTTAAGATCAGATGTGAGTTGGATGCTAAAAGAGAAGGATGAGGCTGTCTGAGGAAGCTTCGGCCTCTGTGTGATCGTGGTGGATTTCTGGGACTCTTAAAGGACTATGGTTTTGTGATCTGGCACAAGGATTGTCGGGAGGTGCCCCCGAATCAGTTTCCTGTGGACTTATTTTGGGACTCTGCAAATTACCTTCGTGTTGTTCCTGTTTTTTGGTCAATAAATCTGTTGGATTATTCCCAGGCCTGTTGTCCCTCCTTGCTCTGGAGAATACTCCCGTCACAACCGGTATGTCACGGACGGAGGGATGCGACGCACTGCCGACACACGGCTATCACAGGCACATAGGATGTTGTCACGATCCCACAGCTGACACCGGTATGTCACGGACGGGGGGATGTGACGCACTGCCGACACACAGCTCTCACAGGCACATAGGATGTTGTCACGATCCCACAGCTGACACCGGTATGTCACGGATGGAGGGATGCGACGCACTGCCGACACACGGCTATCACAGGCACATAGGATGTTGTCACAATCCCACAGCTGACACCGGTATGTCACGGACGGTGGGAAGCGACGCACTGCCGGCACACGGCTATCACAGGCACATAGGATGTTGTCACAATCCCACAGCTGACACCGGTATGTCACGGACGGGGGGATGTGACGCACTGCCGACACACGGCTCTCACAGGCACATAAGATGTTGTCACGATCCCACAGCTGACACCGGTATGTCACGGACGGTGGGATGCGACGCACTGCCGACACACGGCTATCACAGGCACATAGGATGTTGTCACGATCCCACAGCTGACACCGGTATGTCACGGACGGTGGGATGCGACGCACTGCCGACACACGGCTATCACAGGCACATAGGATGTTGTCACAATCCCACAGCTGACACCGGTATGTCACGGACGGTGGGATGCGATGCACTGCCGACACACAGCTCTCACAGGCACATAGGATGTTGTCACAATCCCACAGCTGACACCGGTATGTCACGGACGGAGGGATGCGATGCACTGCCGACACACGGCTATCACAGGCACATAGGATGTTGTCACGATCCCACAGCTGACACCGGTATGTCACGGACGGGGGGATGTGACGCACTGCCGACACACAGCTCTCACAGGCACATAGGATGTTGTCACGATCCCACAGCTGACACCGGTATGTCACGGATGGAGGGATGCGACGCACTGCCGACACACGGCTATCACAGGCACATAGGATGTTGTCACGATCCCACAGCTGACACCGGTATGTCACGGACGGGGGGATGTGACGCACTGCCGACACACAGCTCTCACAGGCACATAGGATGTTGTCACGATCCCACAGCTGACACCGGTATGTCACGGACGGTGGGATGCGACGCACTGCCGGCACACGGCTATCACAGGCACATAGGATGTTGTCACAATCCCACAGCTGACACCGGTATGTCACGGACGGGGGGATGTGACGCACTGCCGGCACACGGCTCTCACAGGCACATAGGATGTTGTCACGATCCCACAGCTGACACCGGTATGTCACGGACGGTGGGATGCGACGCACTGCCGACACACGGCTATCACAGGCACATAGGATGTTGTCACAATCCCACAGCTGACACCGGTATGTCACGGACGGTGGGATGCGACGCACTGCCGGCACACGGCTCTCACAGGCACATAGGATGTTGTCACAATCCCACAGCTGACACCGGTATGTCACGGATGGAGGGATGCGACGCACTGCCGACACACAGCTATCACAGGCACATAGGATGTTGTCACGATCCCACAGCTGACACCGGTATGTCACGGATGGAGGGATGCGACGCACTGCCGGCACACGGCTATCACAGGCACAGTGGGGGCTTATCTTAGTTATCCAACCACTGGCACCATGTGATAAAAACAGCAAGCTAGTCTTGCCCTAGCAATTTACCGCAGGGGGCATTTTGGATGTCCCACCACTGCTAACAATCTGCCACGAACTGTGGGGATTTATGTATACCCCAATAATTTTCATATGTTTATCATAAACGTGCCACGTTTTATGACCGAATGATTAGATCTCCATTATTTTGTATGATTGTAGCTGAGCACATGGTTCAGAGACAAAGAGACCCCCGCTGTGAGGCAGGAAGGAGCTCACACTGGGGATTCAGGTTAGGCCTCTTTCACACTTCAGTTTTTTGCATCAGTCAAAATCCGCCAAAAGGACGGATGCTGGATCCGTTTTAGAACTGATGACAACGGATGCCAACTGTCCGTTTTTTTGAAAAATCCGACAAATGAAGAATTTTAAAGGAATCGCAGCCTGGAAAAGAGAGAGAGAGAGAATTTTTTTTTTTTTGCCCGGCACCCAGAAAGAATTTCGGGTTAAATGAGTGTCTGGAGGATCCGCCAGAGAAAAAAACGCTGCAAGCTCCGTTTTGAAATCTTTGAGGATGGTGACGGACAGCAACCTTTGGCGGATCCTCAAAAAAAACGGATGCAACGGACAGCAATCCGTCACAATCCGCCAATAATGGAAGTCAATGGGGAAAAAAAACGGATCCTCAAAATAAAATTGAGGATCCGTTTTTTTCAAAACTTGGCGGATTGTGACTGATTGTAAAAAACTGAAGTGTGAAAGAGGCCTTAGACTGGTTTTGTGTGAGCCGAGGGGGTGGGGGAGGAAGGGGGTTTGCAGCTGCGTGACAGGCAGGGTCTCATCTGTAGTGTAATGCTCAGGGAAACTTACATCATATCCTACAGTATCATTACAGATGTACTTGGAGGAAGCTGAAAATACGCATTAATGAACATCTCTATATTTCCAATGTTTCAGGTGGCAATCGTAATGTTTCATCAGCAGCCAAACATTTCATTGATTATCATTCACGCAATATTTCATCTTTTAAAGTAACGGGCATTGAAAGAATTAAAAAACCATTGTGAGGTGGAGATAGCAAGAGAACCTTGCTCACCCGTGAAGCATTCTGGATATTTATTCTAGGAACCCGATTTCCAGATGGGCTCAATAAGAAGAATGAAATCATGTTTCATTATTGATCAAAGTATTTGTATTTATTGTGCAATAATTATTTCAGAATTTTGCTATTGTGTTTTTCTATTTGTGCTATTGATTTTATTGTTTTTATGGTTTTGGGTATATACACGCATTTGGTCTTTTTAGGACCTTTCATCACATGATTAATCTGTGACCTTTCATTGGTGTATGATGTCTTTAAAATGTTTGGAACGTCAGTAATGTGTAGCTTTGACAAAGACCACAGTTGCAGTCGAAACGCGTCGCTTGTCCTCTTCTGTGCTGTGATGTCCGAGAAGCTTCTTGTGAATTTTACATGTATGGAATAAAAGAATTCATTTTTATATCATCTGGAGCTGGAACAAATTTTCATTTTTTTCATGTCACTGGCGTCTCATCAAGGAGAAGTTCCGAGCACCATTTCCTGAACGGTGAGCTGGCTAATTTCTTTTATTCATACAGATGTAGAAACACAGAGTAAGGCTACTTTCGCATTTGCGCCGTTTTGCGCAGTGATTCGTGCGCACATAAAGCGCATGTAAAAACCGCTTGCAAATGCTTGTCAACGCTGCGATTTTTTGACGCATCAGCGTGCACATGACGACAAAAAGCGCAGCGTTTGTATGCATTTTCATGCGTTTTTGCATGCATTTGCGTTTTTTATGCGCATGAGTTGTCTAGGTGTCACATTTCACAGGAGAAAAATCCTTGCAAAATTCTTGCAACAGACTCCACTAATGGGACACCAGTGGGTGGGTGTCATGGGAATTCTTTATACAGACCCTGTTTACAGCTGAATTCTTCACATTTTGTTGCTTTTTACTTTGTGAACATGGATCTGCACTCGGAGAGTTTTCACTTCAACTTGGATCTGGACATTGCGATGGCTCAGGCTTTTGCATTTGCTTGCCAGCAACAAATGGAGAGAGAGATACAACGAAGACGGCAGCGGGGGCGTTTGTGGATACATCCGATTATTGAAGTCCGGGAGAGCTGTGGCGCGTACCACACCCTCTACAGTGAGCTCCGGAGAAATTTACTGATTATACCCGGATGTCCCAACAAAGATTCAGGGATTTACTTGCGCGTGTTCAAGAATCCATCCGGAGACAGGACACACATCTCCGTCGTGCAATTCCTCCTGAGGAACGCCTCCTGGTCACATTACGGTACGTAACATTTACAAACCAATGCCTGCATAATTTTCTTTTTTCTGCCATGTACTATTCTCAAGCCTGCAGAATTATTGTTCTGCCATGTAGTAAACAAAAGCCTGCAGAATTATTGTTGTGCCAGGTACTAATATTTTTTTATTTTAGTGTTTTAATAAACCCTACACATAAATATTAATTTTTGTTCTTTCTCTGTTTGGCAGATTCCTGGCTACTGGAGAGACCCTATCTTCACTCCACTTCCAGTACCGGATTGGAATATCCACCTTGTCGGGAATTGTTGCGGACACCTGCCGGGCTTTGTGGGATGTTCTCTGTCCAGAATATATGCCCCTGCCCACCGCCGAAAAGTGGATAGATATTGCTGACAAATTCTGGACAGTCTGCAATTTCCCCAACTGTTTGGGAGCGGTGGATGGGAAACACATTCGGATAATCAAACCCAAAAGAAGTGGATCACAGCACTATAACTACAAAAAGTACTTTTTGTTACACCGCTCCGACATACTCACCCGTCCTCCACTCCCACACCGTCTCTGCATATTCACCCGGCCTCCGCTCCCACGCCGCAGCCTCTCGCCACCCGACGGCCATGGCGGTCACCTGACAGGCTCGCGGCCGACGCCATCTCTGCATGCAATGCGCATGCACCATAGGCTGCGGCCGCGCCTCCCTTCTGCTTCTTGTGCTCCGGCTGTGCCCTGACCCAGAAGCACCTTCGGACCAATGGCAGACCAGACGGGGCCATATCAGGCCGCTTCCCCCTGAGGGAGGCGCCTGATCGTTGTGTTACCTTGCACATTGGGCCCTGCTTCCTCCTGTGCTCTCTGCAGCCTCTCGGTGCCGTCCTCGGTGTTTTCTGCAGCAGCATCACAGCCTGTCTTCCGTGTTCCCTGCAGTATTCTCAGTCCTGCTCCAGTGTTCCTGTTTCCTCCGTCTCCTGCCCTGTTCCTGTGTTCCTGTTCCAGCCTACTCCAACCCTGCCTCCGGTGTTCCTGATCCACCCAGCTATCCACACTCCTACAGTCTTACTCCAGTCCTGTTCCTGTGTTCCTGTTCCATCCTACTCCAGTTCTGCCTCCGGTGTTCCTGTTTCATCCAGCTATCCACACTCCTACAGTCCTACTCCAGTCCTGTTCCTGTGCTCCAGTTCCATCCTACTCCAGTCCTGTCTCCTGTGTTCCGTTCCAGCCATCTCTCCACGTTCCAGCCTTACAGTCTACACTTCAGTCCCACACCAGTCCATCCTGAGCCGCCCCTCTCGGTACCGGCTACAGTGGTACTTGAACCCCTGGGCCTGCTCCTAACGGTCCCTGTATAGGGGTCGGTTCCACCTGGCAGCTCGCCCGGGTCCCCTCGGTGCCACGGTCCAGAGGGTCCACTCCTGGAGATTCCGGCTCCTGACCACCCATGCCAACAGTACGATCAGGCCACGGACTCCGCCGGTACTACTGCTGCTACTCAGAAAGAGTTGCTCTTCCTGCGGGAGAATCAGGGACACATTATGTCTGTCATGAAGTCTATGGACACCCGTTTGTCGGCCCTGCAGGTGGCCGATTCTGGAAATACCACTCAACTGGCCAGTCTCCAACAGGAGCTGGGTCAGCAACAAGATACTCAAGCCCACATTTTGTCTTACATGGCCTCCTTTGACAGTCGCTTGTTGGCCCTCCAGGCTGCCACCACAGCCCCGACTCCTCCCTCCGCGTATACAGCTCTTCCAACGCCCCGCCTCGCCAAACCGCCTCGCTTCACCGGGGATCCCAAGCTCTGTAGGGGGTTCTTAAATCAGTGTAGCCTCCACTTTGAATGGTTGCCGCAGCAATATCCCTCTGACCGGGCCAAGGTGGCCTTCATCATGTCCCATCTGGAGGTGGATGCCCTGTCTTGGTTGAATCCCCTCTGGGAACGTGACGACCCTGTAGTCTCGAGTCTCCCGGTTTTCCTGGATACTTTTCGCAGAGTCTTCAATGAGCCGGGCCGGTTAGCGTCTCTCACTGAGTCACTCATAGAATCATAGAATCATAGAATCGTAGAGTTGGAAGGGACCTCCTGGGCCATCTGGTCCAACCCCCTGCTCAAAGCAGGATTCGCTAAATCATCCCAGTCAGATGTCTGTCCAGCCTCTGTTTGAAGACTTCCATTGAAGGAGAACTCACCACTTCTCGTGGCAGCCTGTTCCACTCATTGATCACTCTAACTGTCAAAAAGTTTTTTCTAATATCTAATCTGTGTCTCTTCCCATTCAGTTTCATCCCATTGCTTCTAGTCTTTCCTTGTGCAAATGAGAATAAAGTTGATCCTTCTACAATGTGACAACCCTTTAGATATTTGTAGACAGCTATTAAGTCTCCTCTCAGTCTTCTCTTTTGCAAACTAAACATTCCCAAATCCTGCAACCTTTCCTCATAAGACAGGGTTTGCAGACCGGTCACCATTCTGGTCGCTCTTTTCTGAACTTGCTCCAGTTTGTTGATGTCTTTTTTAAAATGTGGTGCCCAAAACTGGACACAATATTCCAGATGAGGTCTGACCAAAGAGGAGTAGAGGGAAATAATGACTTCACGTGATCTAGACTGTATGCTTCTGTTAATACATCCTAGAATTGCATTTGCCTTTTTTGCTGCTGCATCACACTGTTGACTCATATTCAGTCTGTGATCTATTAGTATACCCAAGTCTTTTTCACATGTGCTGTCACTTAGCCCTATTCCTCCCATTCTATATATGCTTTTTTCATTTTTATTGCCCAGATGTAGTACTTTGCATTTCTCCCTGTTAAAAACCATTCTGTTAGTTGCTGCCCACTTCTCCAGTTTATTTAAATCTTTTTGAATCCTCTCTCTCTCTTCTCTAGTATTAGCTATCCCTCCTAGCTTTGTGTCATCAGCAAATTTAATCAGTTTACCCTCAATTCCTTCATCTAAATCGTTGATAAAGATGTTGAACAATACAGGGCCCAGGACAGAGCCCTGTGGTACCCCACTTGAGACATTCTTCCAACTGGATGTGCAGCCATTTACGACCACTCTTTGGGTCCGATCACTAAGCCAGTTATGAATCCACCTAACAGTTGCCTTGTCCATTCCATACTTAGTCATTTTTTCAATAAGGATTGCATGAGAGACTTTGTCAAATGCTTTGCTGAAGTCAAGATATACTATATCTACAGCATTTCCTTGATCCACCCAATCAGTGATACCGTCATAGAAGGAAATTAAGTTAGTCTGACATGACTTATTAGTTAGAAACCCATGCTGACTCTGTTTAATCACTTCATTCTTATCCAGGTATTGACATACATGTTGTTTAATAATTTGTTCAAAGATCTTTCCTGGTATAGAAGTCAGACTCACCGGCCTATAGTTGCCTGGGTCCACCTTCTTCCCCTTTTTGAAGATAGGAACAACATTTGCTCTTCTCCAGTCTTCTGGCACTTCTCCTGTTCTCCAAAAATTTTCAAAGATTATGGAGAGGGGTTCAAAAATTTCTTCTGCTATCTCCTTCAGTACTCTGGGGTGTAATTCATCTGGACCTGGAGACTTGAATTCATTTAGGTTAGCTAAGTGTTTCCTCACTATCTTTCTGTTTATAGATATCCTGGATTCTTCTATTCCCTTAATAGGACAGTGAATAACAGTTGATGTTGCATTTCCTTTCTGAGAGAAAACAGATGCAAAATAGGAATTTAAAAGTTCAGCCTTCTCAACATCCTGTCTTACCATTTCATCATTTTCATCCTGTAAAAATCCTATAGCATCTTTGACTTTTCTTTTACTTTTGACATATCCCCAAAATCCTTTATTATTGCTTTTGACATCTCTTGCAAGCCTCAGTTCATTTTCAGCTTTAGATAATCTGATTTGTGCCCTCCAGGTTCTGCAGACAGCATTATATTCTTCTTTAGATATGCCTCCCTCTTTCCATTTAAACATTTTTTTCTTCCTTTTTAGCATGTGCTTAAGTTCTGTGTTCATCCATCCTGGTTTCCTTAAATGCTTCCTATTCTTCCCTCTTTTCGGAATTGTTAACAACTGTGCTTTGAGAATTTCATTTTTCAAGATTTCCCATCCTTCCTGGACATTTTTGTCTTTAAGGATATCCAGCCATTGGATCCCTCCAATTCTCTTTCTGAATCCCTTAAAATCTGCCTTTCTGAAATCTAACCTTGACGTCTGAGTCTTCACAGGTCTTCCACCTCTAGTAATCCAAAATTCTAAAATAGCATGGTCGCTACCTCCTAGAGTCCCAGCCACTTTTACCTCCTCAACCATTTCCTCCCTGTTTATAAGGATTAGATCCAAGGTAGCACTTCCCCTTGTTTTCTCCCTTACCTTTTGGAAGATAAAGTTGTCAGCAAGAGAGGATAAGAATTTCCTTGACCTGTTAGTTTTGCCTGAGAGAGATTCCCAACAAATGTCTGGATAGTTGAAATCTCCCATGACAACTATGTCATATTTTTTGGAGAACTTGGCCATCTGATGCATAAAGAGTTCATCTATATCTTCGGCTTGCACAGGCGGCCTGTAGTAAATGCCTACAATGGTGTCCTTTCCATTGTTCTGTCCTTGTATTCTTACCCAAACAGTTTCCAAAGAACTCCCAGTCTCTGAAGCTTCAATCTCTGTGCAGATATACGCGTTTCGAACATACAATGCGACACCCCCTCCTCGTTTATCAAGTCTGTTTCTTGCAAATAAGTTGTATCCTTCTAGTCTTGTATTCCAATCATGTGTATTGTCCCACCAAGTTTCAGTGATTCCAATGACATCATATTTCTTTTCCTGTGTTAGTAGTTCCAATTCTCCTTGTTTGTTGCCCATGCTTTGTGCATTAGTATAGAAACATTTTAGTTTGTGATTGGTTTCTCTTTCTCCAATATTTTTATTAATTAGATTCTTTCGTCTTTGTTCTTCCTTTCCACTTCTAATAGCAGAGTTCTCAATAGCATTTGTCAGGTGTATGGCTTTTTCTGGTCTTTTGCTTCCCTTCCCATGTTGTTCTAGTTTAAAGCTCTCCTTACAAGTGTAGCAAGGCGACTTCCAAATACATGCTTTCCAGTCTTCGTAAGGTGCACCCCATCTCTAGCAAGTAGTCCATCGTATAAGTAGTTCACTCCGTGATCCAGAAATCCAAATCGTTGCTGACGGCACCATCGACGTAGCCAGTTGTTCACCTGCTGAATCTTATTCCACCTCCTTGTTCCATGGCCATCCACTGGGAGGATGGAAGAGAAGACCACCTGCGCTCCCAGTTCTTTCACTTTCTTGCCTAAGTCTTCAAAGTCTCTGCAGATGGTTTCCAGGTCGTTTCTTGCGGTGTCATTTGTCCCCACATGTAGTAGCAGGAATGGGTAGTCATCTGTAGGTCTGAAGAGTCCTGATATCCTGTCAGACACATCTTTAATTTTTGCACCTGGAAGACAGCACATTTCTCTTGTAGTTATATCCGGTCTGCAGATAGCGGCCTCTGTTCCTCTCAGCAGGGAATCCCCCATGACCACCACTCTCCGTTTCTTCTTCACAACATTTTTCTTTCTCCATCCAGGAGGACTCTGAGGGCGTACAAGGTTGCTGTTTGTTGGCAAAGTCTTATCCTGATGTATTTCTTCATCGTTTTCCTGCGTGAGAGCCTGGTACTGGTTCCTGAGCAGTATGGGTGCTGACTGCCTCCTGATCCTCCTGCTTCTCTGGGTCACGTCTCCATTCCTCTGTTTCTTCAGGTGCACTTCGAATTTCTTCTCTTTCTGTAACATGAAGAGATAATTGTGCTCTGTCCAAGAACTCTTCACCTTCCTTAATGATCTTCAACGTAGCTAACCTCTCGAGATTTTGCAACTTTTCCTCCAACAGGGACACAAGCTTGCATTTGTGGCAGGTGAAGTTTGGCTTTTCCACTGGTAAATCTGTGAACATGTAGCAAGAAATGCAGCTCACCAAATGGCTCCTGGCCTCTTCCATCTTGAGATTTCTTAAAAACGATGAAAGATGAGCCAATTTCCTCTTTTCAGCTGCAACGGCCAAAACCCAGTGATCGTTGAGCTCGCAGAGACTCTTCACTTATCCCAGAAGGCACTGGGAATATGCAAATGATCTCCTCAAGACTCTTCCCCTGGTTTTCCGATTTCCTCTTTTCAGCTGCAACGGCCAAAACCCAGTGATCGTTGAGCTCGCGGAGACTCTTCACTTATCCCAGAAGGCACTGGGAATATGCAAATGATCTCCTCAAGACTCTTCCCCTGGTTTTCCGATTTCCTCTTTTCAGCTGCAACGGCCAAAACCCAGTGATCGTTGAGCTCGCGGAGACTCTTCACTTATCCCAGAAGGCACTGGGAATATGCAAATGATCTCCTCAAGACTCTTCCCCTGGTTTTACATCAGGGTTCTCTCACGGTCGGACAGTACGCTATTCGCTTTCGCGCTATCTCCTCCGATCTCGGCTGGAATAACACGGCTTTGGTAGGGGCATTCAGGCGCAGTCTTTCAGGCAGAATAAAAGATGAACTCGCCGGTCGAGATACCCCGTCCACCTTAGAGAACCTTATCTCGCTGGCTACCCGCATTGACGTACGCTTCCAGGAGCGCGCTCGGGAGTCAGCGAGAGACAGGAGGTCCACCAGGCCAGTTCCCCTTTTCACCCATTCTGCCAGTCCCCTTTCGACCGGGTCCTCTTCTCCCTCCTCGGTCGAATCCATGCAGGTAGATCGCCTAAAGTTGGCCGAGTTGCGTCAGAGAGGCGGGCACAAGGTCTGTGCCTCTATTGCGGTGATTCGTCACACTATGTCCGCACCTGTCAGGGAAACTTCTCCACCTAGGTCAGGCAAGAGAGGACTCCCTAGGTGATGATGATCCCTCTCAATCACTTACGATTTCTGTGCTTTTGGTTTCAGGGGAGAGACGTGGTTCCGAGGTGGCCTACGTGGATTCGGGCTCGGCCGGTAACTTCATTCAACCTGAAGAGGTGGACAAATACCAAATTCCCGTGGTTACTCTATCTAACCCTATCCAGATTGCCGCAGTGGATGGCAAACCGCTACAGGTGACCGTCACCTTGGTCACTGAAGAAGTGGAGTTGCAAGTCGGAGCCTTACACCGAGAGAAGATAGCCTTTTACGTTTTGCCTAAACTCTCTCACGCCATTCTACTCGGTCTTCCATGGTTAAGGACTCATCAGCCTGTTCTCGACTGGTCTTCTGGGGAGATACTCCGCTGTGGGCACCTGTGCTAAGCTCGCTGTCTGACTCCTGTCCACCTGGCGGCCGCTCCTCGGTCACCTCCAGACCTTCCGGGTCTTCCTCCAGCCTACAGCTCCTACGCCGATGTTTTTGATAAGAAGGAAGCGGAGGTCCTTCCTCCACACCGGCCGTTTGACTGCCCAATTGAACTTGTTTCCGGTTCAACCCCTCCAAGGGGCAGAATCTACCCCCTGTCTCACGCAGAGACCACCGCCATGTCCGAGTTTGTCCGAGAGAACCTCGCCAAAGGCTTTATACGGAAATCCTCTTCGCCCGCAGGAGCCGGGTTCTTCTTCGTCAAAAAGAAGGACAGAACTCTACGGCCGTGCATTGACTATAGAGGCTTGAATGAGATTACCATCAAGAACAGGTACCCTCTTCCACTCATTCTGGAGCTGTTTGACCGT
This sequence comes from Dendrobates tinctorius, assembly GCF_039654945.1. Classification (NCBI taxonomy): domain Eukaryota; kingdom Metazoa; phylum Chordata; class Amphibia; order Anura; family Dendrobatidae; genus Dendrobates; species Dendrobates tinctorius. Next base: position 93,064 of record NW_027362253.1, read on the forward strand.
CTCAGAGGGGCTCGGGTCTTCTCCAAGCTGGACCTCAGAGGAGCCTATAATCTGGCCGTATCCGTGCAGGTGATGAGTGGAAGACCGCTTTCAACACTCGAGACGGCCATTACGAGTACCTGGTCATGCCCTTTGGTCTCTGCAATGCTCCTGCGGTGTTTCAAGAGTTCATCAATGAGATCTTCCGGGATCTCTTGTACTCATGTATGGTCATGTACTTAGACGACATCCTCGTCTTCTCGCCGGACCTCTCGTCCCACAGAAAGAGTGTCCGCCTGGTGCTACAGTGTCTTCGGGAGAACCGCCTGTATGCGAAGATAGAGAAATGTCTCTTCGAACAGACCTCTCTGCCGTTTCTGGGATACATTATCGCCGACGCTGGACTAAGGATGGATCCCGAGAAGTTGTCTGCCATTCTCAAATGGCCTCGCCCCGTCGAAGTAAGGGCGATACAACGCTTTCTCGGATTCGCTAACTATTACCGGCAATTTGTCTCCCACTTCTCCGCGATCACAAGACCTATTTCTGCTCTCACCCGTAAAGGGACTACCCCCAAAGATTGGACCCCTGAGGCGGAAGAGGCCTTTCTGACCCTAAAACAGGCTTTCTCCACGGCTCCGGTCCTGCATCGCCCTGAGAGCAATCGACCTTTTGTACGCTTCCTCGACAGGTGCCGGGGCAGTATTGTCCCAGACATCCGCCTCCGGTCGCCTGCACCCTTGTGGCTTCTTCTCGAAGGCCTTTTCTCCATCCAAGTGTAACTACTTGATTGGTGACTGGGAACTCCTGGCCATCAAGTTGGCCCTGGAGGAATGGCGTCACCTCCTGGAAGGAGCTGTCCATCCCTTTGTCATCTTCTCAGACCACAAGAATCTGGCCTATCTCCAGTCTGCCCAGAGACTCAACCCTCATCAGGCCAGATGGTCCTTATTTTTCGCCCGATTTGACTTTGAGCTCCGCTTCCGTCCTGGCAACAAGAATACCAAAGCTGATGCCCTGTCCAGGGTCTTCCAGCCACACAAAACCACGGAGGAACCTTCGCATATCATTGATCCCACTAGGATCTTCACAGTGGCTCCAGTGAACTGGCTTGCTCCTCCTCCAGGCAAGACGCTTGTGCCTGAGAGCCTCAAGCGAAAAGTCCTCCTATGGTGGCACTCCTCCAAACTGGCCGGCCATGCGGGAACTAAGAAGACCCTTGACCTTATCACGCATCATTAACACATGGATGAGTTAGGAGAGAGAGAAGATAAGGACATCATGGGGACATATCTTCAGGAATTATCAGTTTATAACCTGGTTGAGGATGAAGGATGGACGGGAGGTGCTGATCAGCAAGAGAGGTAAATGCCTTAGGCTAGGTTCACATTTGCGGATGGCCGAGCTGAGGAGAGTTGCGGACTTCCTCCGTGAAGCTCTGCCCACTGCCGCACCTCCTCCTGTCAGCTCCGCCTACGTCTGCATGCGGCCTGCGTACCTATCTTTAACATTGGGTACGCAGGTCATGCAGATACTTCTACATGCCTTGTTTTGATGATGCGGCGACCGCATCAAATTCCAACATGTTGCGTTTAACGTGGGTTGCCGCATCGTCAAAACGACGCATGCGGAGGCATCCGCATACATCCGCACGACCTGTGTACCCAATGTTAAAGATAGGTACCCAGGCAGTATGCAGACGTAGGCAGAGCTGACAGGAGGTGTGGCAGTGGGCGGAGCTTCACGAAGGAAGTCCGCAGCCCTCCGCAGCTCGGCCATCTGCAAATCTGAACCTAGCCTTACAAAGACAGAATTACAAGAATTGAAAGAGCAATTCATCTCTATGAGAGCAGCCATGCAGGAATCTGCAAAAACTCCTGAACTAGTGGCAGACTCTCACAGAACCTCTAGGCTACCCGGGTTAGGTAAACCAAGAAGGCAGACCTCGCAAACACTGCAAATCACCATAAGGAAAGATTTTAAGATCCTTGGACAGATTGAAGAATGTGAACAGAAGGAGAAACTATCTTATAAAAACTTGTTGCACTAGATTGATGCAAGAAGGCTACCAGCCAGACAAGATCATCAAGGGGGTGGTGAAAGCTATCTGCCCAGTACTGAACCTCGGGATATGCTGGAAATGAAATGTCACTTGACATTACTACAACTGAAGATGATTTTAAAAGGACACTATCAAGAAGAAAACACTTCAGAACTGTTCCTCCGATTCATTAACATCCCACAGGACTACAAGGAGTCTCCTCAAAGTTTCTTATTCAGAGCAACTGAACTTAAAGACAGGCGGCTGTTTGCATCTTGTGATGTAGAGTGTTCTGTTAAGTATTTCCGGTCAAGGATCACACTCCTTGGATATCTCCAGGCTTGTTTATTACATGAGACTTGTGATACATTCCTCCATTACAAGATGTCTGCTAACAACAACCAACCAACAAGTTCTTACACTCTATAGTACACACATCAAAGTAGTGAGACCCCTAGAGGCCACATCAACATATAACATATTGCTACATCCTTTCTCTTTTAACTGAAAGAACAATAAAATTAATAAACAATGTACACCATGACCAAGTTAGAGCTATAACACAATAAGTCCAGTTAGATATAATCCTTGAGGTGCGCCGGCTTTCTGATAATTCTGCCAGCTCTAGTAACATAAGATGTGTCACTGCCTACACCTGGTAGTTCTTCTGATCCTGGTAATATGCCTTCTGATATTGTCTCTGGCCGGAATCCTCACCCTGATGGTCAGCTGTCACTGTTGGTACTTGACTTGTACTTGCTGCCTCGCTGTCTTGGGTGTCAGGATACTGCTCAAAAGGCCATGAAAATGAATCATCTCTTTCTTGTGATTTCCTCAGATATCTCCGATTTCTCCCTAGTCTTCTTCCTTCCTCTGTTAGAATTTCGTAGGACCGAGGTCCTAGTTTCTGGACAACTTTTGCCTTTTGCCAGTGTTTGTCACACGTGCTGCTTGGCTGCAGCCGGATGTTGTCATTTCTCCGGAGCTCCGGCAGATCCTTTGCAGATTTATTGTAATAGAAAGCTTGCCTATCCTGATTCTTCTGTAATTTAGCTTTGATGTTTCCCAGCAGCTTTGGCTCTAATAGATGACTAGCAATTGGTGCGAGTGTCTTTGTGCGCCTACTCATGAGCCTCTGTGCCGCTGTCTAGGCCTTGGGTGGGTGCGTTTCTATGATCCATTATAGACAGAGATACATCAGTACCTGCTTGTTTTGCTTCTGCATGAGTCTTTTGGCTGTTTTTACTGCTGACTCTGCTTTCCCATTACTCTGAGGATATCTTGGAGAAGACGTCTGTTGTTCAAATTCCCATTTCTTGCTGGAGGTTTTGAACTTTTCCGAAGTAAACTGCGCCGCATTGTCCGAGAAAGCGACATCTGGAATGCCATACCTGGCAAAATGCGCCTTGAGTTTTTTAATCACTGTTCCCGCCCTTGTGTCCTGCAACAAATCAACCTCCCAGAAGTTAGAGAAATAGTCCACTGTAATCAGGTAGTCTTTGTCATTCCATGTGAACAAGTCCGTTCCTATTTTTGACCATGGCCTATGTGGGACTTCATGTGGTTGCGATGTCTCCTTTGGTTGCTTATCACTGCAGGATGCACATATTTCACATTGTGCTATATCATTTTTAATGTGGTCATTAATACCTGGCCAATAAACAGATCCTCGCGCTCGACGTAGACATCCTTCCATGCCTAAGTGAGAGGAGTGCAATGTTTTCAGTGTGTCTCTTCTGAGAGCTTCTGGTATATCCGCCCTGTCCCCTTTAAAGATGGTTCCTTGCTGCACTAACAATTCATCTCTTATGTGGAAGGATGGTGACACTTCCCTTGGAGCATGTTGCTTGTATTTTGGCCAGCCCTGCAAGATGACAGTCTTTAAACTCTGGAGATTTTTATCCTTCTCTGTGAAAGTCTGGATTTTCTTCAACTTTTCTTTTGACACTGCAAGATAGTTACACATATTGATGGTTTCAATGTCTTTCTCCTCATCATTTGTGATAGGAAGGTAAGCTCTGCTTAGCGTATCTGCAATCAGTCAGTCTCTTCCTGGACAGTACCTGATGTCACAATCATATTTCTGAAGTCGTAGCAGCATGCGCTGTAGTCTCTTTGGGGCAGTCAGTAGTGGTTTCTTTGTAATGCTCTCCAAAGGTTTGTGATCCGACTGTACTCTTACCCGTCGACCATAGGTGTATAGGTGAAACTTCTCCAACCCAAATACCACAGCCAGTAGTTCCTTCTCAATCTGCGCATATCCCTGCTCCGTTGTTGTAAGGGCTCTGCTTGCAAATGTGAGTGGCTGTTTGTTCTGCATTAATGTGGCTCCAAGGCCTTTTTCTGAAGCATCACATTGTACCACCACTTCTTGATCTCGATCGAAATACTTTAGAGTTGCTGCATCTGCAATAGCTTTCTTTACTGATTGGAAAGCAGTCTCCTGGCTTTCCGTCCATTCCCAGAGCTCATCTCTTTGGGTTAGCTGTCTCAGTGGCTCACACATGTCTGACAGATGACTGCAAAATTTGGAGAGATAATTTACCATGCCCAAAACTCGTTGTACTCCACAAACATCCATAGGGGTAGGCAAATCTTGTATTGCTCTCACCTTTTCAGGATCCACTTTTACACCGTTTGAAGTCAGACGATGTCCAATGTAGTGAGGAGAGAAGAGTGTAGGAGCTTCCACGGGATCCAGAATGAAACCACATAAGTGATGTCCAATAGCGGCCACTTCTGTCATTTCCAGTTTGAATTTGTCCAAGTTCAGCTTTATTTGTTTTGCTCTGCATCTGTCCAAACATTGTACCATCTTCTGATCGTGACCCTTGATTGCAGATTCCATCTCTTCACCTTCTCCCACTATTAGTATATCATCTGCTATTGTCTTCACTCCAGGACGTCCTTCCAAAGCCTGCATTACCGTCTGCTGGACACCTCTGGAGCAGGCTATAGTCCCATGGGCATTCTCCGCCATTTAAAGCGTCCAAATGGTGAAGAAAATGTTGTCAGTAAACTTGATTCTTCAGTCAGTGCCACATGCCAAAATCCATTTTTCACATCACATACAGAAATATTTTAGCTTTTGATAGATCTGGTAGAACATCATCTAATGTCGGCATGGGGTAATGATTTCTTTTCAGCGCCTTGTCGAGTGGCTTAGGATCAATGCATATTCTTACCTTGCCCGATGGTTTCTGCACTATGGCCAAACTGCTGATCCCATCTGGGCTCTTATGGACTGGTGCCATCATGCCTCTTCTCTGTAAATCTTGCAGTTCTACTTTCAGTGGTTGCATTAAAGCTACAGGCACTCTCCTTGTAGGTAATCTGGTAGGCTGCACGTGTTGTCAATTTCTAGCCAATATTTACCTTCAAAGCACCCATCACTTCACATAAATCCGCATACTTCGCTTTTATGTTCTGAATATCCAAGTTGTGCTCTGCGTTTAGTTTGGGATTTGGTATATCCTGGGAAACGTCAACAGACATAATATTCTGAGACTGTACTTTTATTAAGTCCATCGCCTGACCAGCTTTTACTCCCAATAATAGTACATGGTTACCACCACGCAACACGGTAAATTCAGCTCTATAACTCTTTCTGTTACATGGGTTCCGTATCATGAGCTTACATGTCCCCATCGGTTTCAGGACACTTTTGCTGTACATCACCAGGACCTTGTCCGTTGGCTCAATAGAAACCTGTTTGTTCCGCAGAGCAGATGGAATTACATTGCAGCTTGCTCCACAAACCAGCTGAAATCTAATGGGCTTCTCCTCCAACAAGAATGTTGCATAAAGCTGCTTGGCATCCTTGCCTACTGACTGCCTGACTACATTGACTTTCTCTGCTGCAGTTGTAGCCATGTAATGTCCTCTGCACTGTCAGTGTCTGGTGTCACAGTGAGGAGCTGTCTGTACTGTTTGCCTGTTCCTTGCCTGCAGACAGCTGAGAAATGATTCTTCTTTCCACATGATCTGCAGGTTTCACCATAGGCTGAACACTTGAGTTTGTCTCTCTCTTGTCTTTTCCCACAATACTTGCAGTGGACAGTGTTTATAGGGCAGCTTGGTCTTGTCTTTCCTTTCATAGATACTGCATGTACCTTATCATTATCACTGGTGCCTGCCATCATCTTCAGGCTGTGTTTTGACAGCTCAGCAGCCCGGCAGATTTGCATGCATTTCTCTAAAGTCATGTCTTAGTCTCTCAGTAATCTTTCTTTGAGATGACTGTCTCTTATGCCACACACCATTCTGTCTTTGATTAGACTGTCCCTGATCTCTCCAAAACCACATGTTGCTGCCAGCCTCCTCAGCTCTGTCAGATAGCTGTCCACATTTTCACCATCCTCCTGATGTCTTGTGAAATAATGATATCTTTCCACTGTCTCATTCTTCTTTGGGTCACAGTGTTTATCAGATGCCTGCACAATATCTGCTAGAAGGAGGTTGTCTGTGTGTGGGAGTAAGGCGTGGGCTAATTCTCTGCCATTTTCCCCAATAAGGTCATAAAACAGCTTTACTTTCCGTTTGTCATCACTGGGGGCCACTGTGAGATCCACATACAGTGTAAACTCTTCCTTCCAACGTCTCCAAGTCTGAGCAGATTACATGAAGTCACATCCAGTCCCGGAGGGGCTTCAGACCAGTCTCCATTTTGCAGTAATGTCAGGGAGTCTGTCCTCACAGGTGCTGTGATCCTCTGTGATCCTCTGTACAGTCCCAGCCTCACACAAGCTCTGAGGATTTGCAGGTTCTGTGCCCAGCTGCCACCATGTTCTGTTATGTATTTCCGGTCAAGGATCACACTCCTTGGATATCTCCAGGCTTGTTTATTACATGAGACTTGTGATACCTTCCTCCATTACAAGATGTCTGCTAACAACAACCAACAAGTTCTTACACTCTATAGTACACACATCAAAGTAGTGAGACCCCTAGAGGCCACATCACATATTGCTACAGTAGAGGCAGAGAAAATGGGTTAATCAGCAAAGGCATCAAGTTGCAGCTGAAATAGTACCTAGAAGATCCTGGCATTCTGTATGAAGTTTTAATTGAAAAGGTGAATGAGGCAGCCAGTTTCTAGTCAGAGAGTGAACTCGCATTGCTTAGGCCTCTTTCACACTTCCGTTTTTGACCATCAGTCAAAATCCGCCAGTTTTTGAAAAAAACGAATCCGCCATTTTTTTTTGGCGGATCCGTTTTTTTCCCCATTGAGTTGCATTACCGGCGGATCTTGACGGATAGCCATCCGTTGGATCCGTTTTTTTGCGGATCCGCCAAAATGTTTGCGTCCGCCGGCATGCCTGGATGGACCATGTAACGTTTTTTTGGCTGTAGGATCCGCATTTTACAGTACGCATGCCCGGAGAAAGGAAGTCAGCCGGGGATTTAACCCTGAAATCGTTTCTGGTGGTGGAAAAAAAAATTCTCTCTCTCCCCTTCCCGGACTGCGGTTCCTTTAAAATTCTGCATTCAACGGATCCGTCAAAAAAATGGTCCGGTGGCATCCGGACCATTGCATCAGTTACAAACGAATCCGCTTTCCGCCATTTTGGCGGATTTTAACTGACAAGAAAAAACGGAATGTGTGAAAGAGGCCTTACACAAACAAAAGTTTGTTTTCTTGACCAACCATAAAGAAACACAAATTCAAAAGTCAAAATATAGATAACAGCCTATTCCTACTGGCTTGCTGAAAATAGATGTCTAGTTAATTAAGACAATGTGGCAAAACAGCATTGCAACGTTCCGAGGTCTGAATACCAGGATGAGAACAGATCAGAGCAGAAGGAGTCAAACAGATGGATGGTCAGAATGAGGTCCAAGGTCAGGCAACGAAAGATCAACATACAGAATGCAAGGCATAAAGGAACAAGGCACATTTAGCTGAATGTATGTCTGGCAGTGGTCTGGGAGAAACAGCTCAGTTACGTAGCATGGCAATCATGTGTGATAATGAACACCTGGAGACAGCCAGCACCTCCCAGTCGTAGATTGGATTGTCGAGCTGTCAATCAACACACTGACAGCTCAGCACGCCCCTGTACCAGACTGGATGACTGAGCTGTCAATCAAAGCATACACAGCTTCAGTACACCCCTGTACCAGATTGGATGGCTGAGCTGTCAGTAACTGCATCCCATGTAAAACAGAAAAGAGAAAGGGGGCGCGCAAATGAGCAGAATCTTTATGCACCAGATGACCAATTAGATGACCGTCAAGTGGCCACTAACCTGACAGGTGTGAGCGTGGGAGTGAGGAGCGATGTCCATCCTGTGGACTCCTGTAGTTCGAAGCGTTGAGGCAACCATGTGGAGGCTAATGGACACCGCCGAAGCTGCACTGTGTAGACGCGATCGCAGGTCCTCAAAATCCCTGGCCAGTGGTCCGTGTGTTCAGATAGAGAAGTTTACAATGCCTGGAGCAGCTCCCGCCGCGTACCCTCAATGAGGGAAAAGTAATGAGAAAGAAAACGCGGTCTATGTGGAGCGCTGAGCAGATTATGCAGGCAAGTTGTGAAATGTGAAATGGAAAAACGCAAACCTTTATTAATCCACTTATTCCACTACAAGGCTTGCGCTTTCACAGTTTGCCTGCATTATCTGCTCAGCGCTCTGCAAAGATCGCGCTTTCCTTTTCTTTCTCAATAACTGCATCCCAGACACACGGAGGGGTGGAACCTGACAGATGTCATATTTTCTATCATGATTTCACCTTTATATAACAGACCAAATATGACCTGTTTTGCGTTGTCTACAATATTAAATTGGAGGTGTTTTGGTGGCCTCACGGCGATATGAGTGAATGCATCAAGTCCGTCCTTTCTCTATGACAACGAAAATCGATATCCCATAATTATCGGATTGATGCAAACCTATCCTATCTGAACACTGGCAGGTCTGCGAGAGATACTTTCATGAAGAAGAAAGCTCATCCTGTGGAACCCAGTTCTCCTCCTTGGACCAATGGAGCCTCTATCTGAAACTTAACCTCTCAAAAACTGAACTTCTGCTCCCGCCGTCTACTGACCTCCCTAAATCTGACATTTCCCTCTCCGTGGGTGGCACCACAATAC